>NW_024543457.1:0-124017 GCF_018167655.1 Microtus oregoni
TGAGCACCCAGCACCCCGAGTACTAAGCACCCAGCACCCTGAGTACTGAGCACCCAGCACCCTGAGTAATGAGCACCAAGCACCCCGAGCACTGAGCACCCAGCACCCTGAGCACTGAGCACCCAAAACCCTGAGTACTGAGCATCAAGCACGCTGAGCACTGAGCACCCAGCACCCTGAGCACTGAGCACCCAGCAAGCTGAGCACTGAGCACTCAGCACCTTGAGTACTGAGCACCGAGCAACCCGAGCACTGAGCACCGGGTAACCCGAGCACTGAGCACCCAGCACCCTGAGTACTGAGCACCAAGCACCCTGAGTACTGAGCACTGAGCACTGACCACCCTGAGCACTGAGCACCCAGCACCCTGAGCACTGAGAACCCAGCTTCCTGAGCACTGAGTACTGAGCACCCAGCACCCTGAGCACTGAGCAGCCAGCACCCTGAGCACTGAGCACCAAGCACCCTGATTACTGAGCACCCAGCACCCCAAACACTGAGCACCGAGCACCCTGAGTACTGAGCACCCAGCACCATGAGTACTGAGCCCCGAGCACGCAGAGTACTGAGCAACCTGAGTACTGAGCACCCAGTACCCCGAGAATGAGCACCCAGCACCATGAGTACTGAGCACCGAGCACCCTGAGCACTGAGCACCCAGCACCCTGAGTACTGAGCACCAAGCACCCTGAGTTCTGAGCACCCAGCACCCTGAGTACTGAGCACCCAGCACCATGAGTACTGAGCCCCGAGCACCCAGAGTACTGAGCAACCTGAGTACTGAGCACCCAGTACCCCGAGAATGAGCACCCAGCACCATGAGTACTGAGCACCGAGCACCCTGAGTTCTGAGCACCCAGCACCCTGAGCACTGAGCACACAGAGTACTGAGCAACCAGCACCGTGAGCACTGAGCACACAGCACCCCGAGCACTGAGCACCCAGCACCCCGACCACTGAGCACTGAGCACCCTGAGCACTGAGGACCCAGCACCCCGAGCACTGAGCACCCAGCACCCTGAGTACTGAGCACCCAGCACCCTGAGCACTGAGGACCCAGCATCCCGATCACTGAGCACCCAGCACGCTGAGTACTGAGCACTGAGCACCCAGCACCCTGAGTACTGAGCACCCAGCACCCTGAGTACTGAGCACAAAGTACCCCAAGCACTGAGCACTGAGCAACCTGAGTACTGAGCACTGAGCACCCTTAGTACTGAGCACCGAGCACCCTGAGTACTGAGCACCCAGCACCCCGAGCACTGAGCACTGAGCAACCTGAGTGCTGAGCAACAAGCACCCCGAGTACTGAGCACTGAGCACCCTGAGTACTGAGCACCCAGCACCCTGAGCACTGAGCACCCAGCACCCTGAGTACTGAGCACTGAGAACCCTGAGTACTGAACACCGAGCACCCTGAGTACTGAGCACCCAGCACCCTGATCACTGAGCACGGAGCACCCCGAGGACTGAGCACCCAGCACCCTGAGCACTGAGCACCCAGCACCTTGAGTACTGAGCACCGAGCACCCCGAGCACTGAGCACCCAGCACCCTGAGTACTGAGCACCCAGCACCCTGAGCACTGAGCACGGAGCACCCCGAGGACTGAGCACCCAGCACCCTGAGCACTGAGCACCCAGCACCTTTAGTACTGAGCACCGAGCACCCCAAGCACTGAGCACCCAGGACCCTGAGCACTGAGCACCCAGCACCCCGAGAACTGAGCACCCAGCACCCTGAGTACTGAGCACCCAACACCCAGAGTACTGAGCACCCAGCACCCTGAGAACTGAGCACCCAGCACCCTGAGTACTGAGCACCCAGCACCCTGAGTACTGAGCACCCAGCACCCTGAGCACTGAGCACTGAGCACCCAGCACCTTGAGCACTGAGCACTGACCACCCAACACCCCGAGCACTGAGCACCCAGCACCCCGAGCACTGAGCACCCAGCGCCTTGAGCACTGAGCACCCAGCACCCTGAGCACTGAGCACCCAGTCCCCTGAGTACTGAGCACCCAGCACCATGAGTACTGAGCACCCAGCACCCTGAGTACTGAGCAGTCAGCACCCTGAGTACTGAGCACCGAGCACCCCGAGCACTGAGCACCCAGCACCCTGAGCACTGAGCACCCTGAGGACTGAGCACCCAGCACACTGAGCACTGAGCACCCAGCACATTGAGTACGGAGCACCGATCACCCTGAGCACTGAGCACCCAGCACCCCGAGCACTGAGCACCCAGCACCCTGAGTACTGAGTACCCAGCACCCTGAGCACTGGGCACCCAGCACCCTGAGTACTGAGCACCCTGAGTACTGAGCACCGATCACCCTGAGCACTGAGCACCCAGCACCCTGAGTACTGAGCACCCAGCACCCTGAGCACTGAGCACCCAGCACCCTGAGTACTGAGCACCCAGCACCCTGAGTACTGAGCACCCAGCACCCTGAGTACTGAGTACCCAGCACCCTGCGCACTGAGCACCCAGCACCCTGAGTACTGAGCACCGAGCACCCTGAGTACTGAGCACCCAGCACCCTGAGTACTGAGCACCCACCACCCTGAGCACTGAGCACCCAGCATCCTGAGTACTGAGCACCCAGCACCCTGAGTACTGAGCACCCAGCACCCAGAGCACTGAGCACCCAGCACCCTGAGCACTCAGCACCCAGGACCCCGAGCACTGAGTATTGAGCACCCAGCACCCTGAGTACTGAGCACGCAGCACGCTGAGTACTGAGCACCCAGCACCCCGAGAACTGAGCACCCAGCACCATGAGTACTGAGCACCCAGCACCCTGAGTACTGAGCACTCAGCACCCTGAGTACTGAGCACCGAGCACCCCGAGCATTGAGCACCCATCACCCTGAGCACTGAGCACCCTGAGGACTGAGCACCCAGCACACTGAGCACTGAGCACCCAGCACCCTGAGTACTGAGCACCGATCACCCTGAGCACTGAGCACCCAGCACCCCGAGCACTGAGCACCCAGCACCCTGAGCACTGAGCACCCAGCACCCTGAGTACTGAGCACCCAGGACCCTGAGCACTGAGCACCGAGCACCCCGAGCACTGAGCACCCAGCACCCTGAGCACTCAGCAACCAGCACCCCTAGCACTGAGCACCCAGCACCCTGAGCACTGAGCACCCAGCACCCTGAGCACGGAGCACCCCGAGGACTGAGCACCCAGCACCCTGAGCACTGAGCACACAGCACCTTGAGTACTGAGCACCGAGCACCTCGAGCACTAAGCACCCAGCACCCTGAGTACTGAGCACCCAGCACCCTGAGCACTGAGCACCCAGCACCCTGAGCACTGAGCACCCAGCACCCAGAGCACGGAGCACAAAGCACCCTGAGTACTGAGCACCCAACACCCAGAGTACTGAGCACCCAGCACCCTGAGTACTGAGCACTCAGCACCCTGAGTACTGAGCACCGAGCACCCCGAGCATTGAGCACCCATCACCCTGAGCACTGAGCACCCTGAGGACTGAGCACCCAGCACACTGAGCACTGAGCACCCAGCACCCTGAGTACTGAGCACCGATCACCCTGAGCACTGAGCACCCAGCACCCCGAGCACTGAGCACCTAGCACCCTGAGCACTGAGCACCCAGCACCCTGAGTACTGAGCACCCAGGACCCTGAGCACTGAGCACCGAGCACCCCGAGCACTGAGCACCCAGCACCCTGAGCACTCAGCAACCAGCACCCCTAGCACTGAGCACCCAGCACCCTGAGCACTGAGCACCCAGCACCCTGAGCACGGAGCACCCCGAGGACTGAGCACCCAGCACCCTGAGCACTGAGCACACAGCACCTTGAGTACTGAGCACCGAGCACCTCGAGCACTAAGCACCCAGCACCCTGAGTACTGAGCACCCAGCACCCTGAGCACTGAGCACCCAGCACCCTGAGCACTGAGCACCCAGCACCCAGAGCACGGAGCACAAAGCACCCTGAGTACTGAGCACCCAACACCCAGAGTACTGAGCACCCAGCACCCTGAGCACTGAGCACCCAGCACCCTGAGTACTGAGCACCCAGCACCCTGAGTACTGAACACCCAGCACCCTGAGCACTGAGCACCCTGAGCACTGAGTACTGAGCAATGAGCACCCTGAGCACTGAGCACCCAGCACCCCGAGTACTGAGCACCCAGCACCCCGAGCACTGAGCACCCAGCGCCCCGAGCACTGAGCACACAGCACCCCGAGCACTGAGCACTGAGCACCCTGAGCACTGAGCACCCAGCACCCCGAGTACTGAGCACTGAGCACCCTGAGTACTGAGCACCAAGCAACCCGAGTACTGAGCACTGAGCACCCTGAGTACTGAGCACCCAGCACCCCGAGCACTGAGCACCCAGCACCCTGAGCACTGAGGACCCAGCACCCCGAGCACTGAGCACCCAGCACCCTGAGTACTGAGCACCCAGCACCCTGAGCACTGAGGACCCAGCACCCCGAGCACTGAGCACCCAGCACGCTGAGTACTGAGCACTGAGCACCCAGCACCCTGAGTACTGAGCACCCAGCACCCTGAGTACTGAGCACCCAGCACCCCAAGCACTGAGCACCCAGCACCCTGAGTACTGAGCACTGAGAACCCTGAGTACTGAACACTGAGCACCCTGAGTACTGAGCACCCAGCACTCTGATCACTGAGCACGGAGCACCCCGAGGACTGAGCACCCAGCACCCTGAGCACTGAGCAACCAGCACTTTGAGTACTGAGCACCGAGCACCCCGAGCACTGAGCACCCAGCACCCTGAGTACTGAGCACCCAGCACCCTGAGCACTGAGCACGGAGCACCCCGAGGACTGAGCACCCAGCACCCTGAGCACTGAGCACCCAGCACCTTGAGTACTGAGCACCGAGCACCCCGAGCACTGACCACCCAGCACCCTGAGTACTGAGCACCCAGCACCCTGAGCACTGAGCACCCAGCACCCTGAGCACTGAGCACCCAGCACGCCGAGAACTGAGCACCCAGCACCCTGAGTACTGAGCACCCAACACCCAGAGTACTGAGCACCCATTACCCAGATCACTGAGCACCCAGCACCCTAAGCACTGAGCACCCAGCACCCTGAGCACTGAGCACCCAGCACCCAGAGCACTGAGCACCCAGCACCCTGAGCAATGAGCACCCAGCACCCTGAGTACTGAGCACCCAGCACCCTGAGTACTGAGCACCCAGACCCCGAGCACTGAGGACCCATCACCCCTAGCACTGAGCACCCAGCATTCTGAGCACTGAGCACCCAGCAGCCCGAGCACTGAGCACCCAGCATCCTGAGCACTGAGTACTGAGCACCCAGCACCCTGAGCACTGAGCACCCAGCACCCTGAGCACTGAGCACCCAGCACCCTGAGTACTGAGCACCCAGCACCCCAAGCACTGAGCACCGAGCACCCTGAGTACTGAGCACCCAGCACGCTGAGCACTGAGCACCCAGCACCCCGAGTACTGAGCACCCAGCACCCTGAGTACTGAGCACTCAGCACCCTGAGTACTGAGCACCGAGCACCCCGAGCACTGAGCACCCAGCACCCTGAGCACTGAGCAACCTGAGGACTGAGCACCCAGCACCCTGAGCACTGAGCACCCAGCACCCTGAGTACTGAGCACCGATCACCCTGAGCACTGAGCACCCAGCACCCCGACCACTGAGCACCCAGCAGCCTAAGTACTGAAAACAGATCACCCTGAGTACTGAGCACCCAGCACCCTGAGTACTGAGCCCCCAGCACCCTGAGTACTGAGCACCCAGCAACCCGAGCACTGAGCACCCAGCTCCCCGAGAATGAGCACCCAGCACCCTGAGTACTGAGAACCGAGCACCCTGAGTACTGAGCACCCAGCACCCTGAGTACTGAGCCCCCAGCACCCTGAGAACTGAGCACCCAGCACCCCGAGCACTGAGCACCCAGCACCCCGAGAATGAGCACCCAGCACCCTGACTACTGAGCACCCAGCACCCTGAGTACTGAGCACCCAGCACCCTGAGAACTGAGCACCCAGCACCCTGAGTACTGAGCACCCCGCACCCTGAGTACTTAGCACCCAGCACCCTGAGCACTGAGCACCCAGCACCTTGAGCACTGAGCACTGACCACCCAGCACCCCGAGCACTGAGCACCCAGCACCCCGAGCACTGAGCACCCAGTGCCCTGAGCACTGAGCACCCAGCACCCTGAGCACTGAGCACCCAGCACCCCGAGCACTGAGCACCGAGCGCCCTGAGCACTGAGCACCCAGCTCCATGAGTACTGAGCACCCAGCACCCTGAGTACTGAGCACACAGCACCCTGAGTATTGAGCACCGAGCACCCCGAGCACTGAGCACCCAGCACCCTGAGCACTGAGCACCCTGAGGACTGAGCACCCAGCACCGTGAGCACTGAGCACCCAGCACCCTGAGTACTGAGCACCGATCACCCTGAGCACTGAGCACCCAGCACCCCGAGCACTGAGCACCCAGCACCCTGAGCACTGAGCACCCAGCACCCTGAGTACTGAGCACTGAGCACCCAGCACCCCGAGCACTGAGCATCCAGCACCCTGTGTACTGAGCACTGAGCACCCTGAGTACTAAACACCCAGCACCCTGAGTACTGAGCACCCAGGACACTGAGCACTGAGCACCGAACACCCCGAGCACTGAGCACCCAGCACCCTGAGCAATCAGCACCCATCACCCCGATCACTGAGCACCCAGCACCCTGAGCACTGAGCACCCAGCACCCTGAGCACTGAGCACCCAGCACCCAGAGCACTGAGCACCCAGCACCCTGAGCACTGAGCACCCAGCACCCTGAGTACTGAGCACCCAGCACCCTGAGTACTGAGCACCCAGACCCCGAGCACTGAGGACCCAGCACCCCTAGCACTGAGCACCCAGCACACTGAGCACTGAGCACCCAGCAGCCCGAGCACTGAGCACCCAGCATCCTGAGCACTGAGTACTGAGCACCCAGCACCCTGAGCACTGAGCACCCAGCACCCTGAGCACTGAGCACCCAGCACCCTGAGTACTGAGCACCCAGCACCCCAAGCACTGAGCACCGAGCACCCTGAGTACTGAGCACCCAGCACGCTGAGCACTGAGCACCCAGCACCCCGAGTACTGAGCACCCAGCACCCTGACTACTGAGCACTCAGCACCCTGAGTACTGAGCACCGAGCACCCCGAGCACTGAGCACCCAGCACCCTGAGCACTGAGCAACCTGAGGACTGAGCACCCAGCACCCTGAGCACTGAGCACCCAGCACCCTGAGTACTGAGCACCGATCACCCTGAGCACTGAGCACCCAGCACCCCGAGCACTGAGCACCCAGCAGCCTAAGTACTGAGAACAGATCACCCTGAGTACTGAGCACCCAGCACCCTGAGTACTGAGCCCCCAGCACCCTGAGTACTGAGCACCCAGCAACCCGAGCACTGAGCACCCAGCACCCCGAGAATGAGCACCCAGCACCCTGAGTACTGAGAACCGAGCACCCTGAGTACTGAGCACCCAGCACCCTGAGTACTGAGCCCCCAGCACCCTGAGTACTGAGCACCCAGCACCCCGAGCACTGAGCAGCCAGCACCCCGAGAATGAGCACCCAGCACCCTGAGTACTGAGCACCCAGCACCCCGAGCACGGAGCACCCAGGACCCCGAGCACTGAGTACTGAGCACCCAGCACCCTGAGTACTGAGCACCGAGCTCCCCGAGCACTGAGCACCCAGCACCCTGAGCACGGAGCACCCAGCACCCTGAGCACTGAGCACCCAGCACCCTGAGTACTGAGCACCCAGCACGCTGAGTACTGAGCACTCAGCACCCTGAGCACTGAGCACCCAGCACCCTGAGTACTGAGCACTGAGCACCCAGCACCCCGAGCACTGAGCACCCAGCACCCTGTGTACTGAGCACTGAGCACCCTGAGTACTAAGCACCCAGCACCCTGAGTACTGAGCACCCAGCACCCCGAGCACTGAGCACCGAGCACCCCGAGCACTGAGCACCCAGCACCCTGAGCACTCAGCACCCATCACCCCGGTCACTGAGCACCCAGCACCCTGAGCACTGAGCACCCAGCACCCTGAGCACTGAGCACCAAGCACCCAGAGCACTGAGCACCCAGCACCCTGAGCACTGAGCATCAAGCACCCTGAGCACTGAGCACCCAGCACCCTGAGTACTGAGCATCAAGCACGCTGAGCACTGAGAACCCAGCACCCTGAGCACTGAGCACCCAGCACCCTGAGCACTGAGCACCAAGCACCCTGAGTACTGAGCACCCAGCACCCCAAACACTGAGCACCGAGCACCCTGAGAACTGAGCACCGAGCACCCTGAGTACTGAGCACCCAGCACCATGAGTACTGAGCCCCGAGCACCCAGAGTACTGAGCAACGTGAGTCCTGAGCACCCAGTACCCCGAGAATGAGCACCCAGCACCCTGAGTACTGAGCATCAAGCACCCTGAGTTCTGAGCACCCAGCACCCTGAGTACTGCGCACCCAGCACCCTGAGTTCTGAGCACCCAGCACCCTGAGCACTGAGCACACTGAGTACTGAGCAACCAGCACCCTGAGCACTGAGCACCCAGCACCCCGAGCACTGAGCATCCAGCACCCCGACCACTGAGCACTGAGCACCCTGAGCACTGAGGACCCAGCACCCCGAGCACTGAGCACCCAGCACCCTGAGTACTGAGCACCCAGCACCCTGAGCACTGAGGACCCAGCACCCCGAGCACTGAGCACCCAGCACGCTGAGTACTGAGCACTGAGCACCCAGCACCCTGAGTACTGAGCACCCAGCACCCTGAGTACTGAGCACCCAGCACCCCAAGCACTGAGCACTGAGCAACCTGAGTACTGAGCACTGAGCACCCTTAGTACTGAGCACCGAGCACCCTGAGTACTGAGCACCCAGCACCCCGAGCACTGAGCACTGAGCAACCTGAGTGCTGAGCACCCAGCACCCCGAGCACTGAGCACCCAGCACCCTGAGCACTGAGGACCCAGCACCCCGAGCACTGAGCACCCAGCACCCTGAGTACTGAGCACCCAGCACCCTGAGCACTGAGGACCCAGCACCCCGAGCACTGAGCACCCAGCACGCTGAGTACTGAGCACTGAGCACCCAGCACCCTGAGTACTGAGCACCCAGCACCCTGAGTACTGAGCACCCAGCACCCCAAGCACTGAGCACTGAGCAACCTGAGTACTGAGCACTGAGCACCCTTAGTACTGAGCACCGAGCACCCTGAGTACTGAGCACCCAGCACCCCGAGCACTGAGCACTGAGCACCCCGAGGACTGAGCACCCAGCACCCTGAGCACTGAGCACCCAGCACCCTGAGCACTGAGGACCCAGCACCCCGAGCACTGAGCACCCAGCATGCTGAGTACTGAGCACTGAGCACCCAGCACCCCGAGTACTGATCACTGAGCACCCTGAGTACTGAGCACCCAGCACCCTGAGCACTGAGCACCCAGCACCCTGAGTACTGAGCACTGAGAACCCTGAGTACTGAACACTGAGCACCCTGAGTACTGAGCACCCAGCACCCTGATCACTGAGCAAGGAGCACCCCGAGGACTGAGCACCCAGCACCCTGAGCACTGAGCAACCAGCACCTTGAGTACTGAGCACCGAGCACCCCGAGCACTGAGCACCCAGCACCCTGAGTACTGAGCACCCAGCACCCTGAGCACTGAGCACGGAGCACCCCGAGGACTGAGCACCCAGCACCCTGAGCACTGAGCACCCAGCACCTTGAGTACTGAGCACCGAGCACCCCGAGCACTGAGCACCCAGCACCCTGAGTACTGAGCACCCAGCACCCTGAGCACTGAGCACCCAGCACCCTGAGCACTGAGCACCCAGCACCCCGAGAACTGAGCACCCAGCACCCTGAGTACTGAGCACCCAACACCCAGAGTACTGAGCACCCAGCACCCTGAGAACTGAGCACCCAGCACCCTGAGTACTTAGCACCCAGCACCCTGAGCACTGAGCACTGAGCACCCAGCACCTTGAGCACTGAGCACTGACCACCCAGCACCCCGAGCACTGAGCACCCAGCACCCCGAGCACTGAGCACCCAGCGCCCTGAGCACTGAGCACCCAGCACCATGAGCACTGAGCACCCAGCACACCGAGCACTGAGCACCCAGCGCCCTGAGCACTGAGCACCCAGCACCATGAGTACTGAGCACCCAGCACCCTGAGTACTGAGCACTCAGCACCCTGAGTATTGAGCACCGAGCAAACCGAGCACTGAGCACCCAGCACCCTGAGCACTGAGCACCCTGAGGACTGAGCACCCAGCACCCTGAGCACTGAGCACCCAGCACCCTGAGTACTGAGCACCGATCACCCTGAGCACTGAGCACCCAGCACCCCGAGCACTGAGCACCCAGCACCCTGAGCACTGAGCACCCAGCACCCTGAGTACTGAGCACTGAGCACCCAGCACCCCGAGCACTGAGCATCCAGCACCCTGTGTACTGAGCACTGAGCACCCTGAGTACTAAGCACCCAGCACCCTGAGTACTGAACACCCAGGACCCTGAGCACTGAGCACCGAGCACCCCGAGCACTGACCACCCAGCACCCTGAGCACTCAGCACTCATCACCCAGATCACTGAGCACCCAGCACCCTAAGCACTGAGCACCCAGCACCCTGAGCACTGAGCACCCAGCACCCAGAGCACTGAGCACCCAGCACCCTGAGCAATGAGCACCCAGCACCCTGAGTACTGAGCACCCAGCACCCTGAGTACTGAGCACCCAGACCCCGAGCACTGAGGACCCATCACCCCTAGCACTGAGCACCCAGCATTCTGAGCACTGAGCACCCAGCAGCCCGAGCACTGAGCACCCAGCATCCTGAGCACTGAGTACTGAGCACCCAGCACCCTGAGCACTGAGCACCCAGCACCCTGAGCACTGAGCACCCAGCACCCTGAGTACTGAGCACCCAGCACCCCAAGCACTGAGCACCGAGCACCCTGAATACTGAGCACCCAGCACGCTGAGCACTGAGCACCCAGCACCCCGAGTACTGAGCACTCAGCACCCTGAGTACTGAGCACTCAGCACCCTGAGTACTGAGCACCGAGCACCCCGAGCACTGAGCACCCAGCACCCTGAGCACTGAGCAACCTGTGGACTGAGCACCCAGCACCCTGAGCACTGAGCACCCAGCACCCTGAGTACTGAGCACCGATCACCCTGAGCACTGAGCACCCAGCACCCCGAGCACTGAGCACCCAGCAGCCAAAGTACTGAGAACAGATCACCCTGAGTACTGAGCACCCAGCACCCTGAGTACTGAGCCCCCAGCACCCTGAGTACTGAGCACCCAGCAACCCGAGCACTGAGCACCCAGCACCCCGAGAATGAGCACCCAGCACCCTGAGTACTGAGAACCGAGCACCCTGAGTACTGAGCACCCAGCACCCTGAGTACTGAGCCCCCAGCACCCTGAGTACTGAGCACCCAGCACCCCGAGCACTGAGCACCCAGCACCCCGAGAATGAGCATCCAGCACCCTGACTACTGAGCACCCAGCACCCTGAGTACTGAGCACCCAGCACCCTGAGAACTGAGCACCCAGCACCCTGAGTACTGAGCACCCAGCACCCTGAGTACTTAGCACCCAGCACCCTGAGCACTGAGCACTGAGCACCCAGCACCTTGAGCACTGAGCACTGACCACCCAGCACCCCGAGCACTGAGCACCCAGCACCCCGAGCACTGAGCACCCAGTGCCCTGAGCACTGAGCACCCAGCACCCTGAGCACTGAGCACCCAGCACCCCGAGCACTGAGCACCCAGCGCCCTGAGCACTGAGCACCCAGCACCATGAGTACTGAGCACCCAGCACCCTGAGTACTGAGCACACAGCACCCTGAGTATTGAGCACCGAGCACCCCGAGCACTGAGCACCCAGCACCCTGAGCACTGAGCACCCTGAGGACTGAGCACCCAGCACCCTGAGCACTGAGCACCCATCACCCTGAGTACTGAGCACCGATCACCCTGAGCACTGAGCACCCAGCACCCCGAGCACTGAGCACCCAGCACCCTGAGCACTGAGCACCCAGCACCCTGAGTACTGAGCACTGAGCACCCAGCACCCCGAGCACTGAGCATCCAGCACCCTGTGTACTGAGCACTGAGCACCCTGAGTACTAAGCACCCAGCACCCTGAGTACTGAGCACCCTGGACCCTGAGCACTGAGCACCGAACACCCCGAGCACTGAGCACCCAGCACCCTGAGCAATCAGCACCCATCACCCCGATCACTGAGCACCCAGCACCCTGAGCACTGAGCACCCAGCACCCTGAGCACTGAGCACCCAGCACCCAGAGCACTGAGCACCCAGCACCCTGAGCACTGAGCACCCAGCACCCTGAGTACTGAGCACCCAGCACCCTGAGTACTGAGCACCCAGACCCCGAGCACTGAGGACCCAGCACCCCTAGCACTGAGCACCCAGCACCCTGAGCACTGAGCACCCAGCAGCCCGAGCACTGAGCACCCAGCATCCTGAGCACTGAGTACTGAGCACCCAGCACCCTGAGCACTGAGCACCCAGCACCCTGAGCAGTGAGCACCCAGCACCCTGAGTACTGAGCACCCAGCACCCCAAGCACTGAGCACCGAGCACCCTGAGTACTGAGCACCCAGCACGCTGAGCACTGAGCACCCAGCACCCCGAGTACTGAGCACCCAGCACCCTGACTACTGAGCACTCAGCACCCTGAGTACTGAGCACCGAGCACCCCGAGCACTGAGCACCCAGCACCCTGAGCACTGAGCAACCTGAGGACTGAGCACCCAGCACCCTGAGCACTGAGCACCCAGCACCCTGAGTACTGAGCACCGATCACCCTGAGCACTGAGCACCCAGCACCCCGAGCACTGAGCACCCAGCAGCCTAAGTACTGAGAACAGATCACCCTGAGTACTGAGCACCCAGCACCCTGAGTACTGAGCCCCCAGCACCCTGAGTACTGAGCACCCAGCAACCCGAGCACTGAGCACCCAGCACCCCGAGAATGAGCACCCAGCACCCTGAGTACTGAGAACCGAGCACCCTGAGTACTGAGAACCCAGCACCCTGAGTACTGAGCCCCCAGCACCCTGAGTACTGAGCACCCAGCACCCCGAGCACTGAGCACCCAGCACCCCGAGAATGAGCACCCAGCACAATGAGTACTGAGCACCCAGCACCCCGAGCACGGAGCACCCAGGACCCCGAGCACTGAGTACTGAGCACCCAGCACCCTGAGTACTGAGCACCGAGCTCCCCGAGCACTGAGCACCCAGCACCCTGAGCACGGAGCACCCAGCACCCAGAGCACTGAGCACCCAGCACCCTGAGTACTGAGCACCCAGCACGCTGAGTACTGAGCACTCAGCACCCTGAGCACTGAGCACCCAGCACCCTGAGTACTGAGCACTGAGCACCCAGCACCCCGAGCACTGAGCACCCAGCACCCTGTGTACTGAGCACTGAGCACCCTGAGTACTAAGCACCCAGCACCCTGAGTACTGAGCACCCAGCACCCCGAGCACTGAGCACCGAGCACCCCGAGCACTGAGCACCCAGCACCCTGAGCACTCAGCACCCATCACCCCGGTCACTGAGCACCCAGCACCCTGAGCACTGAGCACCCAGCACCCTGAGCACTGAGCACCAAGCACCCAGAGCACTGAGCACCCAGCACCCTGAGCACTGAGCATCAAGCACCCTGAGCACTGAGCACCCAGCACCCTGAGTACTGAGCATCAAGCACGCTGAGCACTGAGAACCCAGCACCCTGAGCACTGAGCACCCAGCACCCTGAGCACTGAGCACTCAGCACCCTGAGTACTGAGCACTGAGCAACCCGAGCACTGAGCACCGGGTAACCCGAGCACTGAGCACCCAGCACCCTGAGTACTGAGCACCAAGCACCCTGAGTACTGAGCACTGAGCACTGACCACCCTGAGCACTGAGCACCCAGCACCCTGAGCACTGAGCACCCAGCATCCTGAGCACTGAGTACTGAGCACCCAGCACCCTGAGCACTGAGCAGCCAGCACCCTGAGCACTGAGCACCAAGCACCCTGAGAACTGAGCACTGAGCACCCTGAGTACTGAGCACCCAGCACCATGAGTACTGAGCCCCGAGCACCCAGAGTACTGAGCAACCTGAGTCCTGAGCACCCAGTAACCCGAGAATGAGCACCCAGCACCCTGAGTACTGAGCATCAAGCACCCTGAGTTCTGAGCACCCAGCACCCTGAGTACTGCGCACCCAGCACCCTGAGTTCTGAGCACCCAGCACCCTGAGCACTGAGCACCCTGAGTACTGAGCAACCAGCACCCTGAGCACTGAGCACCCAGCACCCCGAGCACTGAGCACCCAGCACCCCGACCACTGAGCACTGAGCACCATGAGCACTGAGGACCCAGCACGCCGAGCACTGAGCACCCAGCACCCTGAGTACTGAGCACCCAGCACCCTGAGCACTGAGGACCCAGCACCCCGAGCACTGAGCACCCAGCACGCTGAGTACTGAGCACTGAGCACCCAGCACCCTGAGTACTGAGCACCCAGCACCCTGAGTACTGAGCACCCAGCACCCCAAGCACTGAGCACTGAGCAACCTGAGTACTGAGAACTGAGCACCCTTAGTACTGAGCACCGAGCACCCTGAGTACTGAGCACCCAGCACCCTGAGCACTGAGCACTGAGCAACCTGAGTGCTGAGCAACAAGCACCCCGAGTACTGAGCACTGAGCACCCTGAGTACTGAGCACCCAGCACCCTGAGCACTGAGCACCCAGCACCCTGAGTACTGAGCACTGAGAACCCTGAGTACTGAACACCGAGCACCCTGAGTACTGAGCACCCAGCACGGTGATCACTGAGCACGGAGCACCCCGAGGACTGAGCACCCGGCACCCTGAGCACTGAGCACCCAGCACCTTGAGTACTGAGCACCGAGCACCCCGAGCACTGAGCACCCAGCACCCTGAGTACTGAGCACCCAGCACCCTGAGCACTGAGCACGGAGCACCCCGAGGACTGAGCACCCAGCACCCTGAGCACTGAGCACCCAGCACCTTGAGTACTGAGCACCGAGCACCCCGAGCACTGAGCACCCAGCACCCTGAGTACTGAGCACCCAGCACCCTGAGCACTGAGCACCCAGCACCCTGAGCACTAAGCACCCAGCACCACGAGAACTGAGCACCCAGCACCCTGAGTACTGAGCACCCAGCACCCTGAGTACTGAGCACCCAGCACCCTGAGCACTGAGCACTGAGCACCCAGCACCTTGAGCACTGAGCACTGACCACCCAGCACCCCGAGCACTGAGCACCCAGCGCCCTGAGCACTGAGCACCCAGCACCCTGAGCACTGAGCACCCAGTCCCCTGAGTACTGAGCACCCAGCACCATGAGTACTGAGCACCCAGCACCCTGAGTACTGAGCACTCAGCACCCTGAGTACTGAGCACCGAGCACCCCGAGCACTGAGCACCCAGCACCCTGAGCACTGAGCACCCTGAGGCCTGAGCACCCAGCACCCTGAGCACTGAGCACCCAGCACCCTGAGTACTGAGCACCGATCACCCTGAGCACTGAGCACCCAGCACCCCGAGCACTGAGCACCCAGCACCCTGAGTACTGAGCACCCAGCACCCTGAGCACTGAGCACCCAGCATCCTGAGTACTGAGCACCCTGAGTACTGAGCACCGATCACCCTGAGCACTAAGCACCCAGCACCCTGTGTACTGAGCACCCAGCACCCTGAGCACTGAGCACCCAGCACCCTGAGAACTGAGCACCCAGCACCCTGAGTACTGAGCACCCAGCACCCTGAGTACTGAGTACCCAGCACCCTGAGCACTGAGCACCCAGCACCCTGAGTACTGAGCACCGAGCACCCTGAGTACTGAGCACCCAGCACCCTGAGTACTGAGCACCCAGCACCCTGAGCACTGAGCACCCAGCACCCTGAGTACTGAGCACCCAGACCCCGAGCACTGAGGACCCATCACCCCTAGCACTGAGCACCCAGCACCCTGAGCACTGAGCACCCAGCAGCCCGAGCACTGAGCACCCAGCATCCTGAGCACTGAGTACTGAGCACCCAGCACCCTGAGCACTGAGCACCCAGCACCCTGAGCACTGAGCACCCAGCACCCTGAGTACTGAGCACCCAGCACCCCAAGCACTGAGCACCGAGCACCCTAAGTACTGAGCACCCAGCACGCTGAGCACTGAGCACCCAGCACCCCGCGTACTGAGCACCCAGCACCCTGAGTACTGAGCACTCAGCACCCTGAGTACTGAGCACCGAGCACCCCGAGTACTGAGCACTGAGCACCCTGAGTACTGAGCACCCAGCACCCTGATCACTGAGTACCCAGCAACCTGAGTACTGAGCACTGAGAACCCTGAGTACTGAGCACCGAGCACCCTGAGTACTGAGCACCCAGCACCCTGATCACTGAGCACCCAGCACCCTGAGCACTGAGCACCTAGCACCTTGAGTACTGAGCACCGATCACCCCGAGCACTGAGCACCCAGCACCCTGAGTACTGAGCACCAATCACCCCGAGCACTGAGAACCCAGCACCCTGAGTAGTGAGCACCCAACGTACTGAGCACCGAGCACCCCGAGCACTGAGCACCCAGCACCCTGAGTACTGAGCACCGACCACCCTGAGCACTGAGCACCCAGCACCCTGAGTACTGAGCTCCGAGCACCCCGAGCAATGAGCATCCAGCGCCCCGAGCACTGAGCACCCAGCACCCTGAGCACTTAGCACCCAGCACCCTGAGTACTGGGCACCCAGCACCCCGAGCACTGAGCACCCAGCACCCTGAGCACTGAGCACCCAGCACACTGAGCACAGATCACCCAGCACACTGAGCGCTGAGCACCCAGCACCCTGAGTACTGAGCACCCAGCACCCTGAGTACTGAGCACTCAGCACCGTGAGTACTGAGCACCGAGCACCCCGAGCACTGAGCACCCAGCACCCTGGGCACTGCACCCAGCACCCTGAGTACTGAGCACCGATCACTCCGAGCACTGAACACCCAGCACCCTGAGTACTGAGCTCCGAGCACCCCGAGCACAGAGCATCCAGCGCCCCAAGCACTGAGCACCCCGCACCCTGAGCACTTAGCACCCAGCACCCTGAGTACTGGGCACCCAGCACCCCGAGCACTGAGCACCCAGCACCCTGAGCACTGAGCACCCAGCACCCTGAGCACAGATCACGCAGCACACTGAGCGCTGAGCACCCAGCACCCTGAGTACTGAGCACCCAGCACCCTGAGTACTGAGCACTCAGCACCCTGAGTACTGAGCACCGAGCACCCCGAGCCCTGAGCACCCAGCACCCTGAGCACTGAGCACCCAGCACCCCGAGTACTGAGCACCCAGCACCCCGAGCACTGAGCACCCAGCGCCCGGAGCACTGAGCACCCAGCACCACGAGCACTGAGCACTGAGCACCCTGAGCACTGAGCACCCAGCACGCCGAGTACTGAGCACTGAGCACCCTGAGTACTGAGCACCAAGCACCCCGAGTACTGAGCACTGAGCACCCTGAGTACTGAGCACACAGCACCCTGATCACTGAGTACCCAGCAACCTGAGTACTGAGCACTGAGAACCCTGAGTACTGAGCACCGAGCACCCTGAGTACTGAGCACCCAGCACCCTGATCACTGAGCACCCAGCACCCTGAGCACTGAGCACCTAGCACCTTGAGTACTGAGCACCGAGCACCCCGAGCACTGAGCACCCAGCACCCTGAGTACTGAGCACCCAGCACCCTGAGCACTGAGCACCCAGCACCCTGAGCACTGAGCAACCAGCACCCCGAGCACTGATCACCCAGCACACTGAGTACTGCGCACCAAGCACCCTGAGCACTGAGCACCCAGCACCCTGAGTACTGAGCACCCAGCACCCTGAGTACTGAGCAACCAGCACCCTGAGCACTGAGCACCCAGCACCCTGAGCACTGAGCACTGAGCACCCAGCACCCCGAGCACTGAGCACACAGCACCCTGACCACTGAGCACACTGAGGACTGAGCACCCAGCACCCTGAGCACTGAGCACCCAGCACCCTGAGTACTGAGCACCGATCACCCTGAGCACTGACCACCCAGCACCCGAGCACTGAGCACCCAGCACCCTGAGTACTGAGCACCCAGCACCCTGAGTACTGAGCACCGATCACCCTGAGCACTGAGCACCCAGAAAACAGAGCACTGAGCACCCAGCACCCTGAGTACTGAGCACCCAGCACCCCGAGCACTGAGCACCCAGCACCCTGAGTACTGAGCACCGTGAGTACTGAGCACCGATCACCCTGAGCACTGAGCTCCCAGCACCCTGAGTACTGAGCACCCAGCACCCTGAGCACTGAGCACCCAGCACCCTGAGTACTGAGCACCCAGCACCCTGAGCACTGAGCCCCCAGCACCCTGAGTACTGAGCACCCAGCACCCTGAGCACTGTGCACCCAGCACTCTGAGTACTGAGCACCCAGCACCCCGAGCACTGAGCACCCAGCACCCGAGAATGAGCACCCAGCACCCCGAGTACTGAGCAATGAGCACCCTGAGCACTGAGTACCCAGCACCCTGAGCACTGAGCACCCAGCACCCTGAGTACTGAGCACCCAGCACCCGGAGTACTGAGCACCCAGCACACTGAGTAATGAGCACCCAGCACCCCGAGCACTGAGCACCCAGCACCCTGAGCACTGAGCTCCCAGCACCCTGAGTACTGAGCACTGAGCACCCAGCACCACAAGCACTGAGCACCCAGCACCCTGAGTACTGAGCACTGAGCACCCAGCACCCCGAGCACTGAGCACCCAGCCCCCAGAGTACTAAGCACCGAGCACCCTGAGTACTGAGCACCCAGCACCCTGAGCACTGAACACACAGCACCCTGAGTACTGAGCACCTCGAGCACTGAGCACCCAGCACCCTGAGTACTGAGCACCGAGCACCCCGAGCACTGAACACACGGCACCCCGAGCACTGAGCACCCAGCACCCCGAGCACTGAGCACCCAGCACGCTGAGCACTGAGTACCCAGCACCCTGAGCACTGAGCACCCAGCACCCTGAGCACTGAGCACCCAGCACCCTGAACACTGAGCACCCAGCGCCCTGAGTACTGAGCACTGAGCACTGAGCACCCAGCACCCCGAGCACTGAGCACCCAGCACCCTGAGTACTGAGCACCCAGCACCCCGAGCACTGAGCACCCAGCACCCTGAGTACTGAGCACCGAGCACCCTGAGTACTGATCACCCAGCACCCTGAGTACTGAGCACCCAGCGTACTGAGCACCGAGCACCCAGCACCCTGAGTACTGAGCACCCAGCACCCTGAGCACTGAGCACCCAGCACCCTGAGTACTGAGCACTGAGCACCCCGAGTACTGAGCACCGGGCACCGCGAGCACTAAGCACCCAGCACCCCGAGAACCGAGCACCCAGCACTCTGAGCACTGAGCACCCAGCACCCTGAGCACTGAGCACCCAGCACCCTGAGCACTGAGCACCCAGCACCCTGAGTACTGAGCACCCAAAGTATTGAGCACCGAGCACCCTGAGCACTGAGCACCCAGCACCCTGAGTACTGAGCACCCAGCACCCTGAGCAATGAGCACCCTGAGTACTGAGCACCCAGCACACTGAGCACTGAGCACCCAGCACCCTGAGTACTGAGCACCCAGCACCCTGAGTTCTGAGCACCCAGCACCCCGAGCACTGAGCACCCAGCACCCTGAGCACTGAGCACCCAGCACCCCGAGCACTGAGCACCCAGGACCCTGAGTACTGAGCACCCAGCACCCTGAGTACTGAGCACTCAGCACCCTGAATACTGAGCACCGAGCACCCCGAGCACTGAGCACCCAGCACCCTGAGCACCCAGCACCCTGAGGACTGAGCACCCAGCACCCTGAGTACTGAGCACCCAGCACCCTGAGTACTGAGCACCCAGCATCCGGAGTACTGAGCACCGTTCACCCTGAGCACTGAGCACCCAGCACCCCGAGCACTAAGCACCCAGCACCCTGAGTACTGAGCACCCTGAGTACTGAGCACCGAGCACCCCGAGCACTGAGCACCCAGCACCGTGAGCACTGAGCACCCAGCACCCCGAGCACTGAGCACCCAGCACCCTGAGTACTGAGCACCCAGCACCCTGAGTACTGAACACCCAGCAACCTGAGCACTGAGTACCCAGCACCCTGAGCACTGAGCACACAGCACCCTGAGCACTGAGCACCCAGCACCCTGAGTACTGAGCACTGAGCACCCAGGACCCCGAGCACTGAGCACCCAGCACCCTGAGTACTGAGCACTGAGCACCCAGCACACCGAGCACTGAGCACCCAGCACCCTGAGCACTGAGCACCCAGCACCCTGAGTACTGAGCACCCAGCACCCCGAGTACTGAGCACCCAGCACCCTGAGTACTGAGCACGGAGCACCCTGAGCACTGAGCACCCAGCACCCCGAGCACTGAGCACCCAGCACACTGAGTACTGAGCACACAGCACCCTGAGCACTGAGCACCCAGCACCCTGAGTACTGAGCACCCAGCACCCTGAGCACTGAGCACCCAGCACCCTGAGTACTGAGCACCCAGCACCCTGAGTACTGAGCACACAGCACCCTGAGCACTGAGCACCGAGCACCCCGAGTACTGAGCACCCAGCAACCTGAGCACTGAGCACCCAGCACCCTGAGTACTGAGCACCAAGCACCCTGAGTACTGAACACCCAGCACCCTGAGTACTGAGCACCCTGAGCACTGAGTACTGATCACCGAGCACCCCGAGAACTGAGCACCCAGCACCCTGAGTACTGAGCACCCAGCACCCCGAGCACTGAGCACCCAGCACCCTGAGCACTGAGCACCCAGCACCCTGAGTACTGAGCACTGAGCACCCAGCACCCCGAGCACTGAGCACCCAGCACCCTGAGCACTGAGCACCCAGCAGCCCGAGCACTGAGCACCCAGCATCCTGAGCACTGAGTACTGAGCACCCAGCACCCTGAGCACTGAGCACCCAGCACCCTGAGCACTGAGCACCCAGCACCCTGAGTACTGAGCACCCAGCACCCCAAGCACTGAGCACCGAGCACCCTGAGTACTGAGCACCCAGCACGCTGAGCACTGAGCACCCAGCACCCCGAGTACTGAGCACCCAGCACCCTGACTACTGAGCACTCAGCACCCTGAGTACTGAGCACCGAGCACCCCGAGCACTGAGCACCCAGCACCCTGAGCACTGAGCAACCTGAGGACTGAGCACCCAGCACCCTGAGCACTGAGCACCCAGCACCCTGAGTACTGAGCACCGATCACCCTGAGCACTGAGCACCCAGCACCCCGAGCACTGAGCACCCAGCAGCCTGAGTACTGAGAACCGAGCACCCTGAGTACTGAGCACCCAGCACCCTGAGTACAGAGCCCCCAGCACCCTGAGTACTGAGCACCCAGCACCCCGAGCACTGAGCACCCAGCACCCCGAGAATGAGCACCCAGCACCCTGAGTACTGAGCACCCAGCACCCCGAGCACGGAGCACCCAGGACCCCGAGCACTGAGTACTGAGCACCCAGCACCCTGAGTACTGAGCACCGAGCTCCCCGAGCACTGAGCACCCAGCACCCTGAGCACGGAGCACCCAGCACCCAGAGCACTGAGCACCCAGCACCCTGAGTACTGAGCACCCAGCACGCTGAGTACTGAGCACTCAGCACCCTGAGCACTGAGCACCCAGCACCCTGAGTACTGAGCACTGAGCACCCAGCACCCCGAGCACTGAGCACCCAGCACCCTGTGTACTGAGCACTGAGCACCCTGAGTACTAAGCACCCAGCACCCTGAGTACTGAGCACCCCGCACCCCGAGCACTGAGCACCGAGCACCCCGAGCACTGAGCACCCAGCACCCTGAGCACTCAGCACCCATCACCCCGGTCACTGAGCACCCAGCACCCTGAGCACTGAGCACCCAGCACCCTGAGCACTGAGCACCAAGCACCCAGAGCACTGAGCACCCAGCACCCTGAGCACTGAGCATCAAGCACCCTGAGCACTGAGCACCCAGCACCCTGAGTACTGAGCATCAAGCACGCTGAGCACTGAGAACCCAGCACCCTGAGCACTGAGCACCCAGCACCCTGAGCACTGAGCACTCAGCACCCTGAGTACTGAGCACTGAGCAACCCGAGCACTGAGCACCGGGTAACCCGAGCACTGAGCACCCAGCACCCTGAGTACTGAGCACCAAGCACCCTGAGTACTGAAAACTGAGCACTGACCACCCTGAGCACTGAGCACCCAGCACCCTGAGCACTGAGCACCCAGCATCCTGAGCACAGAGTACTGAGCACCCAGCACCCTGAGCACTGAGCAGCCAGCACCCTGAGCACTGAGCACCAAGCACCCTGAGTACTGAGCACCCAGCACCCCAAACACTGAGCACCGAGCACCCTGAGAACTGAGCACCGAGCACCCTGAGTACTGAGCACCCAGCACCATGAGTACTGAGCCCCGAGCACCCAGAGTACTGAGCAACCTGAGTCCTGAGCACCCAGTAACCCGAGAATGAGCACCCAGCACCCTGAGTACTGAGCATCAAGCACCCTGAGTTCTGAGCACCCAGCACCCTGAGTACTGCGCACCCAGCACCCTGAGTTCTGAGCACCCAGCACCCTGAGCACTGAGCACACTGAGTACTGAGCAACCAGCACCCTGAGCACTGAGCACCCAGCACCCCGAGCACTGAGCACCCAGCACCCCGACCACTGAGCACTGAGCACCCTGAGCACTGAGGACCCAGCACCCCGAGCACTGAGCACCCAGCACCCTGAGTACTGAGCACCCAGCACCCTGAGCACTGAGGACCCAGCACCCCGAGCACTGAGCACCCAGCACGCTGAGTACTGAGCACTGAGCACCCAGCACCCTGAGTACTGAGCACCCAGCACCCTGAGTACTGAGCACCCAGCACCCCAAGCACTGAGCACTGAGCAACCTGAGTACTGAGCACTGAGCACCCTTAGTACTGAGCACCGAGCACCCTGAGTACTGAGCACCCAGCACCCCGAGCACTGAGCACTGAGCAACCTGAGTGCTGAGCAACAAGCACCCCGAGTACTGAGCACTGAGCACCCTGAGTACTGAGCACCCAGCACCCTGAGCACTGAGCACCCAGCACCCTGAGTACTGAGCACTGAGAACCCTGAGTACTGAACACCGAGCACCCTGAGTACTGAGCACCCAGCACGGTGATCACTGAGCACGGAGCACCCCGAGGACTGAGCACCCGGCACCCTGAGCACTGAGCACCCAGCACCTTGAGTACTGAGCACCGAGCACCCCGAGAACTGAGCACCCAGCACCCAGAGTACTGAGCACCCAGCACCCTGAGCACTGAGCACGGAGCACCCCGAGGACTGAGCACCCAGCACCCTGAGCACTGAGCACCCAGCACCTTGAGTACTGAGCACCGAGCACCCCGAGCACTGAGCACCCAGCACCCTGAGTACTGAGCACCCAGCACCCTGAGCACTGAGCACCCAGCACCCTGAGCACTAAGCACCCAGCACCACGAGAACTGAGCACCCAGCACCCTGAGTACTGAGCACCCAGCACCCTGAGTACTGAGCACCCAGCACCCTGAGCACTGAGCACTGAGCACCCAGCACCTTGAGCACTGAGCACTGACCACCCAGCACCCCGAGCACTGAGCACCCAGCACCCCGAGCACTGAGCACCCAGCGCCCTGAGCACTGAGCACCCAGCACCCTGAGCACTGAGCACCCAGTCCCCTGAGTACTGAGCACCCAGCACCATGAGTACTGAGCACCCAGCACCCTGAGTACTGAGCACTCAACACCCTGAGTACTGAGCACCGAGCACCCCGAGCACTGAGCACCCAGCACCCTGAGCACTGAGCACCCTGAGGCCTGAGCACCCAGCACCCTGAGCACTGAGCACCCAGCACCCTGAGTACTGAGCACCGATCACCCTGAGCACTGAGCACCCAGCACCCCGAGCACTGAGCACCCAGCACCCTGAGTACTGAGCACCCAGCACCCTGAGCACTGAGCACCCAGCATCCTGAGTACTGAGCACCCTGAGTACTGAGCACCGATCACCCTGAGCACTAAGCACCCAGCACCCTGAGTACTGAGCACCCAGCACCCTGAGCACTGAGCACCCAGCACCCTGAGCACTGAGCACCCAGCACCCTGAGTACTGAGCACCCAGCACCCTGAGTACTGAGTACCCAGCACCCTGAGCACTGAGCACCCAGCACCCTGAGTACTGAGCACCGAGCACCCTGAGTACTGAGCACCCAGCACCCTGAGTACTGAGCACCCAGCACCCTGAGCACTGAGCACCCAGCACCCTGAGTACTGAGCACCCAGACCCCGAGCACTGAGGACCCATCACCCCTAGCACTGAGCACCCAGCACCCTGAGCACTGAGCACCCAGCAGCCCGAGCACTGAGCACCCAGCATCCTGAGCACTGAGTACTGAGCACCCAGCACCCTGAGCACTGAGCACCCAGCACCCTGAGCACTGAGCACCCAGCACCCTGAGTACTGAGCACCCAGCACCCCAAGCACTGAGCACCGAGCACCCTAAGTACTGAGCACCCAGCACGCTGAGCACTGAGCACCCAGCACCCCGCGTACTGAGCACCCAGCACCCTGAGTACTGAGCACTCAGCACCCTGAGTACTGAGCACCGAGCACCCCGAGTACTGAGCACTGAGCACCCTGAGTACTGAGCACCCAGCACCCTGATCACTGAGTACCCAGCAACCTGAGTACTGAGCACTGAGAACCCTGAGTACTGAGCACCGAGCACCCTGAGTACTGAGCACCCAGCACCCTGATCACTGAGCACCCAGCACCCTGAGCACTGAGCACCTAGCACCTTGAGTACTGAGCACCGATCACCCCGAGCACTGAGCACCCAGCACCCTGAGTACTGAGCACCGATCACCCCGAGCACTGAGAACCCAGCACCCTGAGTAGTGAGCACCCAACGTACTGAGCACCGAGCACCCCGAGCACTGAGCACCCAGCACCCTGAGTACTGAGCACCGATCACCCTGAGCACTGAGCACCCAGCACCCTGAGTACTGAGCTCCGAGCACCCCGAGCAATGAGCATCCAGCGCCCCGAGCACTGAGCACCCAGCACCCTGAGCACTTAGCACCCAGCACCCTGAGTACTGGGCACCCAGCACCCCGAGCACTGAGCACCCAGCACCCTGAGCACTGAGCACCCAGCACACTGAGCACAGATCACCCAGCACACTGAGCGCTGAGCACCCAGCACCCTGAGTACTGAGCACCCAGCACCCTGAGTACTGAGCACTCAGCACCGTGAGTACTGAGCACCGAGCACCCCGAGCACTGAGCACCCAGCACCCTGGGCACTGCACCCAGCACCCTGAGTACTGAGCACTGATCACTCCGAGCACTGAACACCCAGCACCCTGAGTACTGAGCTCCGAGCACCCCGAGCACTGAGCATCCAGCGCCCCGAGCACTGAGCACCCCGCACCCTGAGCACTTAGCACCCAGCACCCTGAGTACTGGGCACCCAGCACCCCGAGCACTGAGCACCCAGCACCCTGAGCACTGAGCAACCAGCACCCTGAGCACAGATCACCCAGCACAATGAGCGCAGAGCACCCAGCACCCTGAGTACTGAGCACCCAGCACCCTGAGTACTGAGCACTCAGCACCCTGAGTACTGAGCACCGAGCACCCCGAGCCCTGAGCACCCAGCACCCTGAGCACTGAGCACCCAGCACCCCGAGCACTGAGCACCCAGCACCCTGAGTACTGAGCACCCAGCACCCTGAGCACTGAGCACCCAGCACCCTGAGCACTGAGCACCCAGCACCCTGAGTAGTGAGCACCCAACGTACTGAGCACCGAGCACCCCTAGCACTGAGCACCCAGCACCCTGACTACTGAGCACCGATCACCCCGAGCACTGAGCACCCAGCACCCTTAGTACTGAGCTCCGAGCACCCCGAGCACTGAGCACGCAGCACCCTGAGCACTGAGCACCCAGCACCCTGAGTACTGAGCACCCAACAACCCGAGTACTGAGCAACCAGCACCCTGAGCACTGAGCACCCAGCACACTGAGCACTGATCACCCAGCACCCTGAGCACTGAGCACCCAGCACCCTGAGCACTGAGCATCGAGCACCCCGAGTACTGAGCACCCAGCACCCTGAGCACTGAGCACCCCGCACCCTGAGTACTGAGCACCCAGCACCCTGAGTACTGAACACCCAGCACCCTGAGCACTGAGCACCCAGCACCCTGAGTAGTGAGCACCCAACGTACTGAGCACCGAGCACCCCGAGCACTGAGCACCCAGCACCCTGAGCACTGAGCACCCAGCACCCTGAGTAGTGAGCACCCAACGTACTGAGCACCGAGCACCCCGAGCACTGAGCACCCAGCACCCTGAGTACTGAGCACCGATCACCCCGAGCACTGAGAACCCAGCACCCTGAGTAGTGAGCACCCAACGTACTGAGCACCGAGCACCCCGAGCACTGAGCACCCAGCACCCTGAGTACTGAGCACCGATCACCCTGAGCACTGAGCACCCAGCACCCTGAGTACTGAGCTCCGAGCACCCCGAGCAATGAGCATCCAGCGCCCCGAGCACTGAGCACCCAGCACCCTGAGCACTTAGCACCCAGCACCCTGAGTACTGGGCACCCAGCACCCCGAGTACTGAGCACCCAGCACCCTGAGCACTGAGCACCCAGCACACTGAGCACAGATCACCCAGCACACTGAGCGCTGAGCACCCAGCACCCTGAGTACTGAGCACCCAGCACCCTGAGTACTGAGCACTCAGCACCGTGAGTACTGAGCACCGAGCACCCCGAGCACTGAGCACCCAGCACCCTGGGCACTGCACCCAGCACCCTGAGTACTGAGCACCGATCACCCCGAGCACTGAACATCCAGCACCCTGAGTACTGAGCTCCGAGCACCCCGAGCACTGAGCATCCAGCGCCCCGAGCACTGAGCACCCCGCACCCTGAGCACTTAGCACCCAGCACCCTGAGTACTGGGCACCCAGCACCCCGAGCACTGAGCACCCAGCACCCTGAGCACTGAGCACCCAGCACCCTGAGCACAGATCACCCAGCACACTGAGCGCTGAGCACCCAGCACCCTGAGTACTGAGCACCCAGCACCCTGAGTACTGACCACTCAGCACCCTGAGTACTGAGCACCGAGCACCCCGAGCCCTGAGCACCCAGCACCCTGAGCACTGAGCACCCTGAGGACTGAGCACCCTGCACCCTGAGAACTGAGCTCCCAGCACCCTGAGTACTGAGCACCCAGCACCCTGAGCACTGAGCACCCAGCACCCTGAACACTGAGCACCCAGCACCCCGAGCACTGAGCACCCAGCACCCTGAGTACTGAGCACCCAGCACCCTGAGCACTGAGCACCCAGCACCCTGAGCACTGAGCACCCAGCACCCTGAGTAGTGAGCACCCAATGTACTGAGCACCAAGCACCCCGAGCACTGAGCACCCAGCACCCTGACTACTGAGCACCGATCACCCCGAGAACTGAGCACCCAGCACCCTGAGTACTGAGCTCCGAGCACCCCGAGCACTGAGCACCCAGCGCCCCGAGCACTGAGCACCCAGCACCCTGAGCACTGAGCACCCAGCACCCTGAGTACGGAGCACCCAGCACCCCGAGCACTGAGCACCCAGCACCCTGAGCACTGAGCACCCAGCACACTGAGCACTGATCACCCAGCACCCTGAGCACTGAGCACCCAGCACCCTGAGTACTGAGCACCCAGCACCCTGAGTACTGAGCACTCAGCACCCTGAGTACTGAGCACCGAGCACCCCGAGCACTGAGCACCCAGCACCCTGAGCACTGAGCACCCCGCACCCCGAGTACTGAGCACCCAGCACCCCGAGCACTGAGCACCCAGCGCCCGGAGCACTGAGCACCCAGCACCACGAGCAGTGAGCACTGAGCACCCTGAGCACTGAGCACCCAGCACGCCGAGTACTGAGCACTGAGCACCCTGAGTACTGAGCACCAAGCACCCCGAGTACTGAGCACTGAGCACCCTGAGTACTGAGCACCCAGCACCCTGATCACTGAGTACCCAGCAACCTGAGTACTGAGCACTGAGAACCCTGAGTACTGAGCACCGAGCACCCTGAGTACTGAGCACCCAGCACCCTGATCACTGAGCACCCAGCACCCTGAGCACTGAGCACCTAGCACCTTGAGTACTGAGCACCGAGCACCCCGAGCACTGAGCACCCAGCACCCTGAGTACTGAGCACCCAGCACCCTGAGCACTGAGCACCCAGCACCCTGAGCACTGAGCAACCAGCACCCCGAGCACTGATCACCCAGCACACTGAGTACTGCGCACCAAGCACCCTGAGCACTGAGCACCCAGCACCCTGAGTACTGAGCACCCAGCACCCTGAGTACTGAGCAACCAGCACCCTGAGCACTGAGCACTGAGCAACCTGAGTGCTGAGCAACAAGCACCCCGAGTACTGAGCACTGAGCACCCTGAGTACTGAGCACCCAGCACCCTGAGCACTGAGCACCCAGCACCCTGAGTACTGAGCACTGAGAACCCTGAGTACTGAACACCGAGCACCCTGAGTACTGAGCACCCAGCACGGTGATCACTGAGCACGGAGCACCCCGAGGACTGAGCACCCGGCACCCTGAGCACTGAGCACCCAGCACCTTGAGTACTGAGCACCGAGCACCCCGAGAACTGAGCACCCAGCACCCTGAGTACTGAGCACCCAGCACCCTGAGCACTGAGCACGGAGCACCCCGAGGACTGAGCACCCAGCACCCTGAGCACTGAGCACCCAGCACCTTGAGTACTGAGCACCGAGCACCCCGAGCACTGAGCACCCAGCACCCTGAGTACTGAGCACCCAGCACCCTGAGCACTGAGCACCCAGCACCCTGAGCACTAAGCACCCAGCACCACGAGAACTGAGCACCCAGCACCCTGAGTACTGAGCACCCAGCACCCTGAGTACTGAGCACCCAGCACCCTGAGCACTGAGCACTGAGCACCCAGCACCTTGAGCACTGAGCACTGACCACCCAGCACCCCGAGCACTGAGCACCCAGCACCCCGAGCACTGAGCACCCAGCGCCCTGAGCACTGAGCACCCAGCACCCTGAGCACTGAGCACCCAGTCCCCTGAGTACTGAGCACCCAGCACCATGAGTACTGAGCACCCAGCACCCTGAGTACTGAGCACTCAGCACACTGAGTACTGAGCACCGAGCACCCCGAGCACTGAGCACCCAGCACCCTGAGCACTGAGCACCCTGAGGCCTGAGCACCCAGCACCCTGAGCACTGAGCACCCAGCACCCTGAGTACTGAGCACCGATCACCCTGAGCACTGAGCACCCAGCACCCCGAGCACTGAGCACCCAGCACCCTGAGTACTGAGCACCCAGCACCCTGAGCACTGAGCACCCAGCATCCTGAGTACTGAGCACCCTGAGTACTGAGCACCGATCACCCTGAGCACTAAGCACCCAGCACCCTGAGTACTGAGCACCCAGCACCCTGAGCACTGAGCACCCAGCACCCTGAGCACTGAGCACCCAGCACCCTGAGTACTGAGCACCCAGCACCCTGAGTACTGAGTACCCAGCACCCTGAGCACTGAGCACCCAGCACCCTGAGTACTGAGCACCGAGCACCCTGAGTACTGAGCACCCAGCACCCTGAGTACTGAGCACCCAGCACCCTGAGCACTGAGCACCCAGCACGCTGAGTACTGAGCACCCAGACCCCGAGCACTGAGGACCCATCACCCCTAGCACTGAGCACCCAGCACCCTGAGCACTGAGCACCCAGCAGCCCGAGCACTGAGCACCCAGCATCCTGAGCACTGAGTACTGAGCACCCAGCACCCTGAGCACTGAGCACCCAGCACCCTGAGCACTGAGCACCCAGCACCCTGAGTACTGAGCACCCAGCACCCCAAGCACTGAGCACCGAGCACCCTAAGTACTGAGCACCCAGCACGCTGAGCACTGAGCACCCAGCACCCCGCGTACTGAGCACCCAGCACCCTGAGTACTGAGCACTCAGCACCCTGAGTACTGAGCACCGAGCACCCCGAGTACTGAGCACTGAGCACCCTGAGTACTGAGCACCCAGCACCCTGATCACTGAGTACCCAGCAACCTGAGTACTGAGCACTGAGAACCCTGAGTACTGAGCACCGAGCACCCTGAGTACTGAGCACCCAGCACCCTGATCACTGAGCACCCAGCACCCTGAGCACTGAGCACCTAGCACCTTGAGTACTGAGCACCGATCACCCCGAGCACTGAGCACCCAGCACCCTGAGTACTGAGCACCGATCACCCCGAGCACTGAGAACCCAGCACCCTGAGTAGTGAGCACCCAACGTACTGAGCACCGAGCACCCCGAGCACTGAGCACCCAGCACCCTGAGTACTGAGCACCGATCACCCTGAGCACTGAGCACCCAGCACCCTGAGTACTGAGCTCCGAGCACCCCGAGCAATGAGCATCCAGCGCCCCGAGCACTGAGCACCCAGCACCCTGAGCACTTAGCACCCAGCACCCTGAGTACTGGGCACCCAGCACCCCGAGCACTGAGCACCCAGCACCCTGAGCACTGAGCACCCAGCACACTGAGCACAGATCACCCAGCACACTGAGCGCTGAGCACCCAGCACCCTGAGTACTGAGCACCCAGCACCCTGAGTACTGAGCACTCAGCACCGTGAGTACTGAGCACCGAGCACCCCGAGCACTGAGCACCCAGCACCCTGGGCACTGCACCCAGCACCCTGAGTACTGAGCACTGATCACTCCGAGCACTGAACACCCAGCACCCTGAGTACTGAGCTCCGAGCACCCCGAGCACTGAGCATCCAGCGCCTCGAGCACTGAGCACCCCGCACCCTGAGCACTTAGCACCCAGCACCCTGAGTACTGGGCACCCAGCACCCCGAGCACTGAGCACCCAGCACCCTGAGCACTGAGCAACCAGCACCCTGAGCACAGATCACCCAGCACAATGAGCGCAGAGCACCCAGCACCCTGAGTACTGAGCACCCAGCACCCTGAGTACTGAGCACTCAGCACCCTGAGTACTGAGCACCGAGCACCCCGAGCCCTGAGCACCCAGCACCCTGAGCACTGAGCACCCAGCACCCCGAGCACTGAGCACCCAGCACCCTGAGTACTGAGCACCCAGCACCCTGAGCACTGAGCACCCAGCACCCTGAGCACTGAGCACCCAGCACCCTGAGTAGTGAGCACCCAACGTACTGAGCACCGAGCACCCCTAGCACTGAGCACCCAGCACCCTGACTACTGAGCACCGATCACCCCGAGCACTGAGCACCCAGCACCCTTAGTACTGAGCTCCGAGCACCCCGAGCACTGAGCACGCAGCACCCTGAGCACTGAGCACCCAGCACCCTGAGTACTGAGCACCCAACAACCCGAGCACTGAGCAACCAGCACCCTGAGCACTGAGCACCCAGCACACTGAGCACTGATCACCCAGCACCCTGAGCACTGAGCACCCAGCACCCTGAGCACTGAGCATCGAGCACCCCGAGTACTGAGCACCCAGCACCCTGAGCACTGAGCACCCCGCACCCTGAGTACTGAGCACCCAGCACCCTGAGTACTGAACACCCAGCACCCTGAGCACTGAGCACCCAGCACCCTGAGTAGTGAGCACCCAACGTACTGAGCACCGAGCACCCCGAGCACTGAGCACCCAGCACCCTGAGCACTGAGCACCCAGCACCCTGAGTAGTGAGCACCCAACGTACTGAGCACCGAGCACCCTGAGCACTGAGCACCCAGCACCCTGAGTACTGAGCACCGATCACCCCGAGCACTGAGAACCCAGCACCCTGAGTAGTGAGCACCCAACGTACTGAGCACCGAGCACCCCGAGCACTGAGCACCCAGCACCCTGAGTACTGAGCACCGATCACCCTGAGCACTGAGCACCCAGCACCCTGAGTACTGAGCTCCGAGCACCCCGAGCAATGAGCATCCAGCGCCCCGAGCACTGAGCACCGAGCACCCTGAGCACTTAGCACCCAGCACCCTGAGTACTGGGCACCCAGCACCCCGAGTACTGAGCACCCAGCACCCTGAGCACTGAGCACCCAGCACACTGAGCACAGATCACCCAGCACACTGAGCGCTGAGCACCCAGCACCCTGAGTACTGAGCACCCAGCACCCTGAGTACTGAGCACTCAGCACCGTGAGTACTGAGCACCGAGCACCCCGAGCACTGAGCACCCAGCACCCTGGGCACTGCACCCAGCACCCTGAGTACTGAGCACCGATCACCCCGAGCACTGAACATCCAGCACCCTGAGTACTGAGCTCCGAGCACCCCGAGCACTGAGCATCCAGCGCCCCGAGCACTGAGCACCCCGCACCCTGAGCACTTAGCACCCAGCACCCTGAGTACTGGGCACCCAGCACCCCGAGCACTGAGCACCCAGCACCCTGAGCACTGAGCACCCAGCACCCTGAGCACAGATCACCCAGCACACTGAGCGCTGAGCACCCAGCACCCTGAGTACTGAGCACCCAGCACCCTGAGTACTGACCACTCAGCACCCTGAGTACTGAGCACCGAGCACCCCGAGCCCTGAGCACCCAGCACCCTGAGCACTGAGCACCCTGAGGACTGAGCACCCTGCACCCTGAGAACTGAGCTCCCAGCACCCTGAGTACTGAGCACCCAGCACCCTGAGCACTGAGCACCCAGCACCCTGAACACTGAGCACCCAGCACCCCGAGCACTGAGCACCCAGCACCCTGAGTACTGAGCACCCAGCACCCTGAGCACTGAGCACCCAGCACCCTGAGCACTGAGCACCCAGCACCCTGAGTAGTGAGCACCCAATGTACTGAGCACCAAGCACCCCGAGCACTGAGCACCCAGCACCCTGACTACTGAGCACCGATCACCCCGAGAACTGAGCACCCAGCACCCTGAGTACTGAGCTCCGAGCACCCCGAGCACTGAGCACCCAGCGCCCCGAGCACTGAGCACCCAGCACCCTGAGCACTGAGCACCCAGCACCCTGAGTACGGAGCACCCAGCACCCCGAGCACTGAGCACCCAGCACCCTGAGCACTGAGCACCCAGCACACTGAGCACTGATCACCCAGCACCCTGAGCACTGAGCACCCAGCACCCTGAGTACTGAGCACCCAGCACCCTGAGTACTGAGCACTCAGCACCCTGAGTACTGAGCACCGAGCACCCCGAGCACTGAGCACCCAGCACCCTGAGCACTGAGCACCCCGCACCCCGAGTACTGAGCACCCAGCACCCCGAGCACTGAGCACCCAGCGCCCGGAGCACTGAGCACCCAGCACCACGAGCAGTGAGCACTGAGCACCCTGAGCACTGAGCACCCAGCACGCCGAGTACTGAGCACTGAGCACCCTGAGTACTGAGCACCAAGCACCCCGAGTACTGAGCACTGAGCACCCTGAGTACTGAGCACCCAGCACCCTGATCACTGAGTACCCAGCAACCTGAGTACTGAGCACTGAGAACCCTGAGTACTGAGCACCGAGCACCCTGAGTACTGAGCACCCAGCACCCTGATCACTGAGCACCCAGCACCCTGAGCACTGAGCACCTAGCACCTTGAGTACTGAGCACCGAGCACCCCGAGCACTGAGCACCCAGCACCCTGAGTACTGAGCACCCAGCACCCTGAGCACTGAGCACCCAGCACCCTGAGCACTGAGCAACCAGCACCCCGAGCACTGATCACCCAGCACACTGAGTACTGCGCACCAAGCACCCTGAGCACTGAGCACCCAGCACCCTGAGTACTGAGCACCCAGCACCCTGAGTACTGAGCAACCAGCACCCTGAGCACTGAGCACCCAGCACCCTGAGCACTGAGCACTGAGCACCCAGCACCCCGAGCACTGAGCACACAGCACCCTGACCACTGAGCACACTGAGGACTGAGCACCCAGCACCCTGAGCACTGAGCACACAGCACCCTGAGTACTGAGCACCGATCACCCTGAGCACTGACCACCCAGCACCCGAGCACTGAGCACCCAGCACCCTGAGTACTGAGCACCCAGCACCCTGAGTACTGAGCACCGATCACCCTGAGCACTGAGCACCCAGAAAACAGAGCACTGAGCACCCAGCACCCTGAGTACTGAGCACCCAGCACCCCGAGCACTGAGCACCCAGCACCCTGAGTACTGAGCACCGTGAGTACTGAGCACCGATCACCCTGAGCACTGAGCTCCCAGCACCCTGAGTACTGAGCACCCAGCACCCTGAGCACTGAGCACCCAGCACCCTGAGTACTGAGCACCCAGCACCCTGAGCACTGAGCCCCCAGCACCCTGAGTACTGAGCACCCAGCACCCTGAGCACTGAGCACCCAGCACTCTGAGTACTGAGCACCCAGCACCCCGAGCACTGAGCACCCAGCACCCGAGAATGAGCACCCAGCACCCCGAGTACTGAGCAACGAGCACCCTGAGCACTGAGTACCCAGCACCCTGAGCACTGAGCACCCAGCACCCTGAGTACTGAGCACCCAGCACCCTGAGTACTGAGCACCCAGCACCCTGAGCACTGAGCACCGAGCACCCCGAGTACTGAGCACCCAGCACCCTGAGGACTGAACACCCAGCTCCCTGAGCACTGAGCACCCTGAGCACTGAGTACTGAGCACCGAGCACCCCGAGAACTGAGCACCCAGCACCCGGAGTACTGAGCACCCAGCACACTGAGTAATGAGCACCCAGCACCCCGAGCACTGAGCACCCAGCACCCTGAGCACTGAGCACCCAGCACCCTGAGTACTGAGCACTGAGCACCCAGCACCCCAAGCACTGAGCACCCAGCACCCTGAGTACTGAGCACTGAGCACCCAGCACCCCGAGCACTGAGCACCCAGCCCCCAGAGTACTAAGCACCGAGCACCCTGAGTACTGAGCACCCAGCACCCTGAGCACTGAACACACAGCACCCTGAGTACTGAGCACCTCGAGCACTGAGCACCCAGCACCCTGAGTACTGAGCACCGAGCACCCCGAGCACTGAACACCCGGCACCCCGAGCACTGAGCACCCAGCACCCCGAGCACTGAGCACCCAGCACCCTGAGTACTGAGCACCCAGCACCCTGAGTACTGAGCACCCAGCACGCTGAGCACTGAGTACCCAGCACCCTGAGCACTGAGCACCCAGCACCCTGAGCACTGAGCACCCAGCACCCTGAACACTGAGCACCCAGCGCCCTGAGTACTGAGCACTGAGCACTGAGCACCCAGCACCCCAAGCACTGAGCACCCAGCACCCTGAGTACTGAGCACCCAGCACCCCGAGCACTGAGCACCCAGCACCCTGAGTACTGAGCACCGAGCACCCTGAGTACTGAGTACCCAGCACCCTGAGTACTGAGCACCCAGCGTACTGAGCACCGAGCACCCAGCACCCTGAGTACTGAGCACCCAGCACCCTGAGCACTGAGCACCCAGCACCCTGAGTACTGAGCACTGAGCACCCCGAGTACTGAGCACCGGGCACCGCGAGCACTAAGCACCCAGCACCCCGAGAACCGAGCACCCAGCACTCTGAGCACTGAGCACCCAGCACCCTGAGCACTGAGCACCCAGCACCCTGAGCACTGAGCACCCAGCACCCTGAGCACTGAGCACCCAGCACCCTGAGCACTGAGCACCCAGCACACTGAGCACTGAGCACCCAGCACCCTGAGCACTGAGCACCCAGCACCCTGAGTACTGAGCACCCAAAGTATAGAGCACCGAGCACCCTGAGTACTGAGCACCCAGCACACTGAGCACTGAGCACCCAGCACCCTGAGTACTGAGCACCCAGCACCCTGAGTTCTGAGCACCCAGCACCCCGAGCACTGAGCACCCAGCACCCTGAGCACTGAGCACCCAGCACCCCGAGCACTGAGCACCCAGGACCCTGAGTACTGAGCACCCAGCACCCTGAGTACTGAGCACTCAGCACCCTGAATACTGAGCACCGAGCACCCCGAGCACTGAGCACCCAGCACCCTGAGCACCCAGCACCCTGAGGACTGAGCACCCAGCACCCTGAGTTCTGAGCACCCAGCACCATGAGTACTGAGCACCCAGCATCCGGAGTACTGAGCACCATTCACCCTGAGCACTGAGCACCCAGCACCCCGAGCACTAAGCACCCAGCACCCTGAGTACTGAGCACCCTGAGTACTGAGCACCGAGCACCCCGAGCACTGAGCACCCAGCACCGTGAGCACTGAGCACCCAGCACCCCGAGCACTGAGCACCCAGCACCCTGAGTACTGAGCACCCAGCACCCTGAGTACTGAACACCCAGCACCCTGAGCACTGAGTACCCAGCACCCTGAGCACTGAGCACACAGCACCCTGAGCACTGAGCACCCAGCACCCTGAGTACTGAGCACTGAGCACCCAGGACCCCGAGCACTGAGCACCCAGCACCCTGAGTACTGAGCACTGAGCACCCAGCACACCGAGCACTGAGCACCCAGCACCCTGAGCACTGAGCACTCAGCACCCTGAGTACTGAGCACCCAGCACCCCGAGTACTGAGCACCCAGCACCCTGAGTACTGAGCACCCAGCACCCTGAGCACTGAACACACAGCACCCTGAGTACTGAGCACCTCGAGCACTGAGCACCCAGCACCCTGAGTACTGAGCACCGAGCACCCCGAGCACTGAGCACCCAGCACCCTGAGCACTGAGCACTGAGCACCCAGCACCCCGAGCACTGAGCACCCAGCACCCTGAGTACTGAGCACCCAGCACCCTGAGTACTGAGCACCCAGCAACCTGAGCACTGAGTACCCAGCACCCTGAGCACTGAGCACCCAGCAACCTGAGCACTGAGCACACAGCACCCTGAGCACTGTGCACCCAGCACCCTGAGTACTGAGCACTGAGCACTGAGCACCCAGCACCCCGAGCACTGAGCACCCAGCACCCTGAGTACTAAGCACCCAGCACCCTGAGTACTGAGCACCCAGCACCCTGAGTACTGAGCACTGAGCACCCAGCACCCCGAGCACTGAGCACCCAGCGCCCTGAGTACTGAGCACTGAGCACTGAGCACCCAGCACCCCGAGCACTGAGCACCCAGCACCCTGGGTACTGAGCACCCAGCACCCCGAGCACTGAGCACCCAGCACCCTGAGTACTGAGCACCGAGCACCCTGAGTACTGAGCACCCAGCACCCTGAGTACTGAGCACCCAGCGTACTGAGCACCGAGCACCCAGCACCCTGAGTACTGAGCACCCAGCACCCTGAGCACTGAGCACCCAGCACCCTGAGTACTGAGCACTGAGCACCCCGAGCACTGAGCACCCAGCACCCTGAGTACTGAGCACCCAGCACCCTGAGTACTGAACACCCAGCACACTGAGCACTGAGTACCCAGCACCCTGAGCACTGAGCACACAGCACCCTGAGCACTGAGCACCCAGCACCCTGAGTACTGAGCACTGAGCACCCAGGACCCCGAGCACTGAGCACCCAGCACCCTGAGTACTAAGCACTGAGCACCCAGCACACCGAGCACTGAGCACCCAGCACCCTGAGCACTGAGCACCCAGCACCCTGAGTACTGCGCACCCAGCAACCCGAGTACTGAGCACACAGCACCCTGAGTACTGAGCACCGAGCACCCTGAGCACTGAGCACCCAGCACCCCGAGCACTGAGCACCCAGCACACTGAGTACTGAGCACACAGCACCCTGAGCACTGAGCACCCAGCACCCTGAGTACTGAGCACCCTGCACCCTGAGCACTGAGCACCCAGCACCCTGAGTACTGAGCACCCAGCACCCTGAGTACTGAGCACACAGCACCCTGAGCACTGAGCACCGAGCACCCCGAGTACTGAGCACCCAGCACCCTGAGCACTGAGCACCCAGCACCCTGAGTACTGAGCACCAAGCACCCTGAGTACTGAACACCCAGCACCCTGAGCACTGAGCACCCTGAGCACTGAGTACTGATCACCGAGCACCCCGAGAACTGAGCACCCAGCACCCTGAGTACTGAGCACCCAGCACCCCGAGCACTGAGCACCCAGCACCCTGAGCACTGAGCACCCAGCACCCTGAGTACTGAGCACTGAGCACCCAGCACCCCGAGCACTGAGCACCCAGCACCTTGAGTACTGATCACTGAGCACCCATCACCCCGAGCACTGAGCACCCAGCCCCCTGAGTACTAAGCACCGAGCACCCTGAGTACTGAGCACCCAGCACCGTGAACACTGAACACACAGCACCCTGAGTACTGAGCACCTCGAGCACTGAGCACCCAGCACCCTGAGTACTGAGCACCGAGCACCCCGAGCAATGAGCACCCAGCACCCCGAGCACTGAGCACCCAGCACCCCGAGCACTGAGCACCCAGCACCCTGAGTACTGAGCACCCAGCACCCTGAGTACTGAGCACCCAGCACCCTGAGCACTGAGTACCCAGCACCCTGAGCACTGAGCACCCAGCACCCTGAGCACTGAGCACCCAGCACCCTGAGCACTGTGCACCCAGCACCCTGAGTACTGAGCACTGAGCACTGAGCACCCAGCACCCCGAGCACTGAGCACCCAGCACCCTGAGTACTAAGCACCCAGCACCCTGAGTACTGAGCACCCAGCACCCTGAGTACTGAGCACTGAGCACCCAGCACCCCGAGCACTGAGCACCCAGCACCCTGAGTACTGAGCACTGAGCACTGAGCACCCAGCACCCCGAGCACTGAGCAGCCAGCACCCTGAGTACTGAGCACCCAGCACCCCGAGCACTGAGCACCCAGCACCCTGAGTACTGAGCACCGAGCACCCTGAGTACTGAGCACCCAGCACCCTGAGTACTGAGCACCCAGCGTACTGAGCACCGAGCACCCAGCACCCTGAGTACTGAGCACCCAGCACCCTGAGCACTGAGCACCCAGCACCCTGAGTACTGAGCACCCAGCACCCTGAGTTCTGAGCACCCAGCACCCCGAGCACTGAGCACCCAGCACCCTGAGCACTGAGCACCCAGCACCCCGAGCACTGAGCACCCAGGACCCTGAGTACTGAGCACCCAGCACCCTGAGTACTGAGCACTCAGCACCCTGAATACTGAGCACCGAGCACCCCGAGCACTGAGCACCCAGCACCCTGAGCACCCAGCACCCTGAGGACTGAGCACCCAGCACCCTGAGTACTGAGCACCCAGCAACCTGAGTACTGAGCACCCAGCATCCGGAGTACTGAGCACCGTTCACCCTGAGCACTGAGCACCCAGCACCCCGAGCACTAAGCACAAAGCACCCTGAGTACTGAGCACCCTGAGTACTGAGCACCGAGCACCCCGAGCACTGAGCACCCAGCACCGTGAGCACTGAGCACCCAGCACCCCGAGCACTGAGCACCCAGCACCCTGAGTACTGAGCACCCAGCACCCCGAGCACTGAGCACCCAGCACCCTGAGTACTGAGCACCGAGCACCCTGAGTACTGAGCACCCAGCACCCTGAGTACTGAGCACCCAGCGTACTGAGCACCGAGCACCCAGCACCCTGAGTACTGAGCACCCAGCACCCCGAGCACTGAGCACCCAGCACCCTGAGTACTGAGCACCCAGCACCCTGAGTACTGAACACCCAGCACACTGAGCACTGAGTACCCAGCACCCTGAGCACTGAGCACACAGCACCCTGAGCACTGAGCACCCAGCACCCTGAGTACTGAGCACTGAGCACCCAGGACCCCGAGCACTGAGCACCCAGCACCCTGAGTACTGAGCACTGAGCACCCAGCACACCGAGCACTGAGCACCCAGCACCCTGAGCACTGAGCACCCAGCACCCTGAGTACTGCGCACCCAGCAACCCGAGTACTGAGCACACAGCACCCTGAGTACTGAGCACCGAGCACCCTGAGCACTGAGCACCCAGCACCCCGAGCACTGAGCACCCAGCACCCTGAGTACTGAGCACCCAGCACCCCGAGCACTGAGCACCCAGCACCCTGAGTACTGAGCACCGAGCACCCTGAGTACTGAGCACCCAGCACCCTGAGTACTGAGCACCCAGCGTACTGAGCACCGAGCACCCAGCACCCTGAGTACTGAGCACCCAGCACCCTGAGCACTGAGCACCCAGCACCCTGAGTACTGAGCACTGAGCACCCCGAGCACTGAGCACCCAGCACCCTGAGTACTGAGCACCCAGCACCCTGAGTACTGAACACCCAGCACACTGAGCACTGAGTACCCAGCACCCTGAGCACTGAGCACACAGCACCCTGAGCACTGAGCACCCAGCACCCTGAGTACTGAGCACTGAGCACCCAGGACCCCGAGCACTGAGCACCCAGCACCCTGAGTACTGAGCACTGAGCACCCAGCACACCGAGCACTGAGCACCCAGTACCCTGAGCACTGAGCACCCAGCACCCTGAGCACTGAGCACCGAGCACCCCGAGTACTGAGCACCCAGCACCCTGAGCACTGAGCACCCAGCACCCTGAGTACTGAGCACCAAGCACCCTGAGTACTGAACACCCAGCACCCTGAGCACTGAGCACCCTGAGCACTGAGTACTGAGCACCCAGCACCCCGAGCACTGAGCACCCAGCACCCTGAGTACTGAGCACCGAGCACCCTGAGTACTGAGCACCCAGCACCCTGAGTACTGAGCACCCAGCGTACTGAGCACCGAGCACCCAGCACCCTGAGTACTGAGCACCCAGCACCCCGAGGACTGAGCACCCAGCACCCTGAGTACTGAGCACCCAGCACCCTGAGTACTGAACACCCAGCACACTGAGCACTGAGTACCCAGCACCCTGAGCACTGAGCACACAGCACCCTGATCACTGAGCACCCAGCACCCTGAGTACTGAGCACTGAGCACCCAGGACCCCGAGCACTGAGCACCCAGCACCCTGAGCACTGAGCACCCAGCACCCCGAGCACTGAGCACCCAGGACCCTGAGTACTGAGCACCCAGCACCCTGAGTACTGAGCACTCAGCACCCTGAATACTGAGCACCGAGCACCCCGAGCACTGAGCACCCAGCACCCTGAGCACCCAGCACCCTGAGGACTGAGCACCCAGCACCCTGAGTACTGAGCACCCAGCACCCTGAGTACTGAGCACCCAGCATCCGGAGTACTGAGCACCGTTCACCCTGAGCACTGAGCACCCAGCACCCCGAGCACTAAGCACCCAGCACCCTGAGTACTGAGCACCCTGAGTACTGAGCACCGAGCACCCCGAGCACTGAGCACCCAGCACCGTGAGCACTGAGCACCCAGCACCCCGAGCACTGAGCACCCAGCACCCTGAGTACTGAGCACCCAGCACCCCGAGCACTGAGCACCCAGCACCCTGAGTACTGAGCACCGAGCACCCTGAGTACTGAGCACCCAGCACCCTGAGTACTGAGCACCCAGCGTACTGAGCACCGAGCACCCAGCACCCTGAGTACTGAGCACCCAGCACCCCGAGCACTGAGCACCCAGCACCCTGAGTACTGAGCACCCAGCACCCTGAGTACTGAACACCCAGCACACTGAGCACTGAGTACCCAGCACCCTGAGCACTGAGCACACAGCACCCTGAGCACTGAGCACCCAGCACCCTGAGTACTGAGCACTGAGCACCCAGGACCCCGAGCACTGAGCACCCAGCACCCTGAGTACTGAGCACTGAGCACCCAGCACACCGAGCACTGAGCACCCAGCACCCTGAGCACTGAGCACCCAGCACCCTGAGTACTGCGCACCCAGCAACCCGAGTACTGAGCACACAGCACCCTGAGTACTGAGCACCGAGCACCCTGAGTACTGAGCACCCAGCACCCCGAGCACTGAGCACCCAGCACCCTGAGTACTGAGCACCCAGCACCCCGAGCACTGAGCACCCAGCACCCTGAGTACTGAGCACCGAGCACCCTGAGTACTGAGCACCCAGCACCCTGAGTACTGAGCACCCAGCGTACTGAGCACCGAGCACCCAGCACCCTGAGTACTGAGCACCCAGCACCCTGAGCACTGAGCACCGAGCACCCTGAGTACTGAGCACTGAGCACCCCGAGCACTGAGCACCCAGCACCCTGAGTACTGAGCACCCAGCACCCTGAGTACTGAACACCCAGCACACTGAGCACTGAGTACCCAGCACCCTGAGCACTGAGCACACAGCACCCTGAGCACTGAGCACCCAGCACCCTGAGTACTGAGCACTGAGCACCCAGGACCCCGAGCACTGAGCACCCAGCACCCTGAGTACTGAGCACTGAGCACCCAGCACACCGAGCACTGAGCACCCAGCACCCTGAGCACTGAGCACCCAGCACCCTGAGCACTGAGCACCGAGCACCCCGAGTACTGAGCACCCAGCACCCTGAGCACTGAGCACCCAGCACCCTGAGTACTGATCACCAAGCACCCTGAGTACTGAACACCCAGCACCCTGAGCACTGAGCACCCTGAGCACTGAGTACTGAGCACCCAGCACCCCGAGCACTGAGCACCCAGCACCCTGAGTACTGAGCACCGAGCACCCTGAGTACTGAGCACCCAGCACCCTGAGTACTGAGCACCCAGCGTACTGAGCACCGAGCACCCAGCACCCTGAGTACTGAGCACCCAGCACCCCGAGGACTGAGCACCCAGCACCCTGAGTACTGAGCACCCAGCACCCTGAGTACTGAACACCCAGCACACTGAGCACTGAGTACCCAGCACCCTGAGCACTGAGCACACAGCACCCTGAGCACTGAGCACCCAGCACCCTGAGTACTGAGCACTGAGCACCCAGGACCCCGAGCACTGAGCACCCAGCACCCTGAGTACTGAGCACTGAGCACCCAGCACACCGAGCACTGAGCACCCAGCACCCTGAGCACTGAGCACCCAGCACCCTGAGTACTGCGCACCCAGCAACCCGAGTACTGAGCACACAGCACCCTGAGTACTGAGCACCGAGCACCCTGAGCACTGAGCACCCAGCACCCCGAGCACTGAGCACCCAGCACCCTGAGTACTGAGCACCCAGCACCCCGAGCACTGAGCACCCAGCACCCTGAGCACTGAGCACCCAGCACCTTGAGTACTGAGCACCGAGCACAACGAGCACTGAGCACCCAGCACCCTGAGTACTGAGCACCCAGCACCCTGAGCACTGAGCACCCAGCACCCTGAGTACTGAGCACTGAGCACCCCGAGCACTGAGCACCCAGCACCCTGAGTACTGAGCACCCAGCACCCTGAGTACTGAACACCCAGCACACTGAGCACTGAGTACCCAGCACCCTGAGCACTGAGCACACAGCACCCTGAGCACTGAGCACCCAGCACCCTGAGTACTGAGCACTGAGCACCCAGGACCCCGAGCACTGAGCACCCAGCACCCTGAGTACTGAGCACTGAGCACCCAGCACACCGAGCACTGAGCACCCAGCACCCTGAGCACTGAGCACCCAGCACCCTGAGTACTGAGCACCGAGCACCCCGAGCACTGAGCACCCAGCACCCCGAGCACTGAGCACCCAGCACCCCGAGCACTGAGCACCCAGCACCCTGAGTACTGAGCACCCAGCACCCTGAGTACTGAGCACCCAGCACCCTGAGCACTGAGTACCCAGCACCCTGAGCACTGAGCACCCAGCACCCTGAGCACTGAGCACCCAGCACCCTGAGCACTGTGCACCCAGCACCCTGAGTACTGAGCACTGAGCACTGAGCACCCAGCACCCCGAGCACTGAGCACCCAGCACCCTGAGTACTAAGCACCCAGCACCCTGAGTACTGAGCACCCAGCACCCTGAGTACTGAGCACTGAGCACCCAGCACCCCGAGCACTGAGCACCCAGCACCCTGAGTAATGAGCACTGAGCACTGAGCACCCAGCACCCCGAGCACTGAGCACCCAGCACCCTGAGTACTGAGCACCCAGCACCCCGAGCACTGAGCACCCCGCACCCTGAGTACTGAGCACCGAGCACCCTGATTACTGAGCACCCAGCACCCTGAGTACTGAGCACCCAGCGTACTGAGCACCGAGCACCCAGCACCCTGAGTACTGAGCACCCAGCACCCTGAGCACTGAGCACCCAGCACCCTGAGTACTGAGCACCCAGCACCCTGAGTTCTGAGCACCCAGCACCCCGAGCACTGAGCACCCAGCACCCTGAGCACTGAGCACCCAGCACCCCGAGCACTGAGCACCCAGGACCCTGAGTACTGAGCACCCAGCACCCTGAGTACTGAGCACTCAGCACCCTGAATACTGAGCACCGAGCACCCCGAGCACTGAGCACCCAGCACCCTGAGCACCCAGCACCCTGAGGACTGAGCACCCAGCACCCTGAGTACTGAGCACCCAGCACCCTGAGTACTGAGCACCCAGCATCCGGAGTACTGAGCACCGTTCACCCTGAGCACTGAGCACCCAGCACCCCGAGCACTAAGCACCCAGCACCCTGAGTACTGAGCACCCTGAGTCCTGAGCACCGAGCACCCCGAGCACTGAGCACCCAGCTCCGTGAGCACTGAGCACCCAGCACCCCGAGCACTGAGCACCCAGCACTCTGAGCACTGAGCACCCAGCACCCTGAGCACTGAGCACCCAGCACCCTGAGCACTGAGCACCCAGCACCCTGAGTACTGAGCACCCAAAGTTTTGAGCACCGAGCACCCTGAGCACTGAGCACCCAGCACCCTGAGTACTGAGCACCCAGCACCCTGAGCAATGAGCACCCTGAGTACTGAGCACCCAGCACACTGAGCACTGAGCACCCAGCACCCTGAGTACTGAGCACCCAGCACCCTGAGTTCTGAGCACCCAGCACGCCGAGCACTGAGCACCCAGCACCCTGAGCACTGAGCACCCAGCACCCCGAGCACTGAGCACCCAGGACCCTGAGTACTGAGCACCCAGCACCCTGAGTACTGAGCACTCAGCACCCTGAATACTGAGCACCGAGCACCCCGAGCACTGAGCACCCAGCACCCTGAGCACCCAGCACCCTGAGGACTGAGCACCCAGCACCCTGAGTACTGAGCACCCAGCACCCTGAGTACTGAGCACCCAGCATCCGGAGTACTGAGCACCGTTCACCCTGAGCACTGAGCACCCAGCACCCCGAGCACTAAGCACCCAGCACCCTGAGTACTGAGCACCCTGAGTACTGAGCACCGAGCACCCCGAGCACTGAGCACCCAGCACCATGAGCACTGAGCACCCAGCACCCCGAGCACTGAGCACCCAGCACCCTGAGTACTGAGCACCCAGCACCCTGAGTACTGAACACCCAGCACCCTGATCACTGAGTAGACAGCACCCTGAGCCCTGAGCACACAGCACCCTGAGCACTGAGCACCCAGCACCCTGAGTACTGAGCACTGAGCACCCAGGACCCCGAGCACTGAGCACCCAGCACCCTGAGTACTGAGCACTGAGCACCCAGCACACCGAGCACTGAGCACCCAGCACCCTGAGCACTGAGCACCCAGCACCCTGAGTACTGAGCACCCAGCACCCCGAGTACTGAGCACCCAGCACCCTGAGCACTGAGCACCCAGCACCCTGAGTACTGAGCACCAAGCACCCTGAGTACTGAACACCCAGCACCCTGAGCACTGAGCACCCTGAGCACTGAGTACTGATCACCGAGCACCCCGAGAACTGAGCACCCAGCACCCTGAGTACTGAGCACCCAGCACCCCGAGCACTGAGCACCCAGCACCCTGAGCACTGAGCACCCAGCACCCTGAGTACTGAGCACTGAGCACCCAGCACCCCGAGCACTGAGCACCCAGCACCTTGAGTACTGATCACTGAGCACCCATCACCCCGAGCACTGAGCACCCAGCCCCCTGAGTACTAAGCACCGAGCACACTGAGTACTGAGCACCCAGCACCCTGAGCACTGAACACACAGCACCCTGAGTACTGAGCACCTCGAGCACTGAGCACCCAGCACCCTGAGTACTGAGCACCGAGCACCCCGAGCACTGAGCACCCAGCACCCCGAGCACTGAGCACCCAGCACCCCGAGCACTGAGCACGCAGCACCCTGAGTACTGAGCACCAAGCACCCTGAGTACTGAGCAAACAGCACCCTGAGCACTGAGTACCCAGCACCCTGAGCACTGAGCACCCAGCACCCTGAGCACTGAGCACCCAGCACCCTGAGCACTGTGCACCCAGCACCCTGAGTACTGAGCACTGAGCACTGCGCACCCAGCACCCCGAGCACTGAGCACCCAGCACCCTGAGTACTAAGCACCCAGCACCCTGAGTACTGAGCACCCAGCACCCTGAGTACTGAGCACCCAGCGTACTGAGCACCGACCACCCCGAGCACTGAGCACCCAGCACCCTGAGTACTGAGCACCCAGCACCCCGAGCACTGAGCACCCAGCACCCTGAGTACTGAGTACCGAGCACCCTGAGTACTGAGCACCCAGCACCCTGAGTACTGAGCACCCAGCGTACTGAGCACCGAGCCCCCAGCACCCTGAGTACTGAGCACCCAGCACTCTGAGCACTGAGCACCCAGGACCCTGAGTACTGAGCACTGAGCACCCCGAGTACTGAGCACCAGGCACCGCGAGCACTAAGCACCCAGCACGCCGAGCACCGAGCACCCAGCACCCTGAGCACTGAGCACCCAGCACCCTGAGCACTGAGCCCCCAGCACCCTGAGCACTGAGCACCCAGCACCCTGATTACTGAGCACCCAACGTATTGAGCACTGAGCACCCTGAGCACTGAGTACCCAGCACCCTGAGTACTGAGCACCCAGCACACTGAGCAATGAGCACCCTGAGTACTGAGCACCCAGCACCCCGAGCACTGAGCACCCAGCACCCTGAGTACTGAGCACCGAGCACCCTGAGTACTGAGCACCCAGCACCCTGAGTACTGAGCACCCAGCGTACTGAGCACCGAGCACCCAGCACCCTGAGTACTGAGCACCCAGCACCCTGAGCACTGAGCACCCAGCACCCTGAGTACTGAGCACTGAGCACCCCGAGCACTGAGCACCCAGCACCCTGAGTACTGAGCACCCAGCACCCTGAGTACTGAACACCCAGCACACTGAGCACTGAGTACCCAGCACCCTGAGCACTGAGCACACAGCACCCTGAGCACTGAGCACCCAGCACCCTGAGTACTGAGCACTGAGCACCCAGGACCCCGAGCACTGAGCACCCAGCACCCTGAGTACTGAGCACTGAGCACCCAGCACACCGAGCACTGAGCACCCAGCACCCTGAGCACTGAGCACCCAGCACCCTGAGTACTGAGCACCCAGCACCCTGAGTACTGAGCACACAGCTCCCTGAGCACTGAGCACCGAGCACCCCGAGTACTGAGCACCCAGCACCCTGAGCACTGAGCACCCAGCACCCTGAGTACTGAGCACCAAGCACCCTGAGTACTGAACACCCAGCACCCTGAGCACTGAGCACCCTGAGCACTGAGTACTGATCACCGAGCACCCCGAGAACTGAGCACCCAGCACCCTGAGTACTGAGCACCCAGCACCCCGAGCACTGAGCACCCAGCACCCTGAGCACTGAGCACCCAGCACCCTGAGTACTGAGCACTGAGCACCCAGCACCCCGAGCACTGAGCACCCAGCACCTTGAGTACTGATCACTGAGCACCCATCACCCCGAGCACTGAGCACCCAGCCCCCTGAGTACTAAGCACCGAGCACCCTGAGTACTGAGCACCCAGCACACTGAGCACTGAACACACAGCACCCTGAGTACTGAGCACCTCGAGCACTGAGCACCCAGCACCCTGAGTACTGAGCACCGAGCACCCCGAGCACTGAGCACCCAGCACCCCGAGCACTGAGCACCCAGCACCCTGAGCACTGAGTACCCAGCACCCTGAGCACTGAGCACCCAGCACCCTGAGCACTGAGCACCCAGCACCCTGAGCACTGTGCACCCAGCACCCTGAGTACTGAGCACCCAGCACCCTGAGCACTGAGTACCCAGCACCCTGAGCACTGAGCACCCAGCACCCTGAGCACTGAGCACCCAGCACCCTGAGCACTGTGCACCCAGCACCCTGAGTACTGAGCACTGAGCACTGAGCACCCAGCACCCCGAGCACTGAGCACCCAGCACCCTGAGTACTAAGCACCCAGCACCCTGAGTACTGAGCACCAAGCACCCTGAGTACTGAGCACTGAGCACCCAGCACCCCGAGCACTGAGCACCCAGCACCCTGAGTACTGAGCACTGAGCACTGAGCACCCAGCACCCCGAGCACTGAGCACCCAGCACCCTGAGTACTGAGCACCCAGCACCCCGAGCACTGAGCACCCAGCACCCTGAGTACTGAGCACCGAGCACCCTGAGTACTGAGCACCCAGCACCCTGAGTACTGAGCACCCAGCGTACTGAGCACCGAGCACCCAGCACCCTGAGTACTGAGAACCCAGCACCCTGAGCACTGAGCACCCAGCACCCTGAGTACTGAGCACCCAGCACCCTGAGTTCTGAGCACCCAGCACCCCGAGCACTGAGCACCCAGCACCCTGAGCACTGAGCACCCAGCACCGTGAGCACTGAGCACCCAGCACCCCGAGCACTGAGCACCCAGCACTCTGAGCACTGAGCACCCAGCACCCTGAGCACTGAGCACCCAGCACCCTGAGCACTGAGCACCCAGCATCCTGAGTACTGAGCACCCAAAGTATTGAGCACCGAGCACCCTGAGCACTGAGCACCCAGCACCCTGAGTACTGTGCACCCAGCACCCTGAGCAATGAGCACCCTGAGTACTGAGTACCCAGCACACTGAGCACTGAGCACCCTGCACCCTGAGTACTGAGCACCCAGCACACTGAGTTCTGAGCACCCAGCACCCCGAGCACTGAGCACCCAGCACCCTGAGCACTGAGCAACCAGCACCCCGAGCACTGAGCACCCAGGACCCTGAGTACTGAGCACCCAGCACCCTGAGTACTGAGCACTCAGCACCCTGAATACTGAGCACCGAGCACCCCGAGCACTGAGCACCCAGCACCCTGAGGACCCAGCACCCTGAGGACTGAGCACTCAGCACCCTGAGTACTGAGCACCCAGCACCCTGAGTACTGAGCACCCAGCATCCGGAGTACTGAGCACCGTTCACCCTGAGCACTGAGCACCCAGCACCCCGAGCACTAAGCACCCAGCACCCTGAGTACTGAGCACCCTGAGTACTGAGCACCGAGCACCCCGAGCACTGAGCACCCAGCACCGTGAGCACTGAGCACCCAGCACCCCGAGCACTGAGCACCCAGCACCCTGAGTACTGAGCACCCAGCACCCTGAGTACTGAACACCCAGCACCCTGAGCACTGAGTACCCAGCACCCTGAGCACTGAGCACACAGCACCCTGAGCACTGAGCACCCAGCACCCTGAGTACTGAGCACTGAGCACCCAGGACCCCGAGCACTGAGCACCCAGCACCCTGAGTACTGAGCACTGAGCACCCAGCACACCGAGCACTGAGCACCCAGCACCCTGAGCACTGAGCACCCAGCACCCTGAGTACTGAGCACCCAGCACCCCGAGTACTGAGCACCCAGCACCCTGAGCACTGAGCACCCAGCACCCTGAGTACTGAGCACCAAGCACTCTGAGTACTGAACACCCAGCACCCTGAGCACTGAGCACCCTGAGCACTGAGTACTGATCACCGAGCACCCCGAGAACTGAGCACCCAGCACCCTGAGTACTGAGCACCCAGCACCCCGAGCACTGAGCACCCAGCACCCTGAGCACTGAGCACCCAGCACCCTGAGTACTGAGCACTGAGCACCCAGCACCCCGAGCACTGAGCACCCAGCACCTTGAGTACTGATCACTGAGCACCCATCACCCCGAGCACTGAGCACCCAGCCCCCTGAGTACTAAGCACCGAGCACACTGAGTACTGAGCACCCAGCACCCTGAGCACTGAACACACAGCACCCTGAGTACTGAGCACCTCGAGCACTGAGCACCCAGCACCCTGAGTACTGAGCACCCAGCACCCCGAGCACTGAGCACCCAGCACCCTGAGTACTGAGCACCCAGCACCCCGAGCACTGAGCACCCAGCACCCTGAGCACTGAGCACCCAGCACCTTGAGTACTGAGCACCGAGCACAACGAGCACTGAGCACCCAGCACCCTGAGTACTGAGCACCCAGCACCCTGAGCACTGAGCACCCAGCACCCTGAGTACTGAGCACTGAGCACCCCGAGCACTGAGCACCCAGCACCCTGAGTACTGAGCACCCAGCACCCTGAGTACTGAACACCCAGCACACTGAGCACTGAGTACCCAGCACCCTGAGCACTGAGCACACAGCACCCTGAGCACTGAGCACCCAGCACCCTGAGTACTGAGCACTGAGCACCCAGGACCCCGAGCACTGAGCACCCAGCACCCTGAGTACTGAGCACTGAGCACCCAGCACACCGAGCACTGAGCACCCAGCACCCTGAGCACTGAGCACCCAGCACCCTGAGTACTGAGCACCGAGCACCCCGAGCACTGAGCACCCAGCACCCCGAGCACTGAGCACCCAGCACCCCGAGCACTGAGCACCCAGCACCCTGAGTACTGAGCACCCAGCACCCTGAGTACTGAGCACCCAGCACCCTGAGCACTGAGTACCCAGCACCCTGAGCACTGAGCACCCAGCACCCTGAGCACTGAGCACCCAGCACCCTGAGCACTGTGCACCCAGCACCCTGAGTACTGAGCACTGAGCACTGAGCACCCAGCACCCCGAGCACTGAGCACCCAGCACCCTGAGTACTAAGCACCCAGCACCCTGAGTACTGAGCACCCAGCACCCTGAGTACTGAGGACTGAGCACCCAGCACCCCGAGCACTGAGCACCCAGCACCCTGAGTAATGAGCACTGAGCACTGAGCACCCAGCACCCCGAGCACTGAGCACCCAGCACCCTGAGTACTGAGCACCCAGCACCCCGAGCACTGAGCACCCCGCACCCTGAGTACTGAGCACCGAGCACCCTGATTACTGAGCACCCAGCACCCTGAGTACTGAGCACCCAGCGTACTGAGCACCGAGCACCCAGCACCCTGAGTACTGAGCACCCAGCACCCTGAGCACTGAGCACCCAGCACCCTGAGTACTGAGCACCCAGCACCCTGAGTTCTGAGCACCCAGCACCCCGAGCACTGAGCACCCAGCACCCTGAGCACTGAGCACCCAGCACCCCGAGCACTGAGCACCCAGGACCCTGAGTACTGAGCACCCAGCACCCTGAGTACTGAGCACTCAGCACCCTGAATACTGAGCACCGAGCACCCCGAGCACTGAGCACCCAGCACCCTGAGCACCCAGCACCCTGAGGACTGAGCACCCAGCACCCTGAGTACTGAGCACCCAGCACCCTGAGTACTGAGCACCCAGCATCCGGAGTACTGAGCACCGTTCACCCTGAGCACTGAGCACCCAGCACCCCGAGCACTAAGCACCCAGCACCCTGAGTACTGAGCACCCTGAGTCCTGAGCACCGAGCACCCCGAGCACTGAGCACCCAGCTCCGTGAGCACTGAGCACCCAGCACCCCGAGCACTGAGCACCCAGCACTCTGAGCACTGAGCACCCAGCACCCTGAGCACTGAGCACCCAGCACCCTGAGCACTGAGCACCCAGCACCCTGAGTACTGAGCACCCAAAGTTTTGAGCACCGAGCACCCTGAGCACTGAGCACCCAGCACCCTGAGTACTGAGCACCCAGCACCCTGAGCAATGAGCACCCTGAGTACTGAGCACCCAGCACACTGAGCACTGAGCACCCAGCACCCTGAGTACTGAGCACCCAGCACCCTGAGTTCTGAGCACCCAGCACGCCGAGCACTGAGCACCCAGCACCCTGACCACTGAGCACCCAGCACCCCGAGCACTGAGCACCCAGGACCCTGAGTACTGAGCACCCAGCACCCTGAGTACTGAGCACTCAGCACCCTGAATACTGAGCACCGAGCACCCCGAGCACTGAGCACCCAGCACCCTGAGCACCCAGCACCCTGAGGACTGAGCACCCAGCACCCTGAGTACTGAGCACCCAGCACCCTGAGTACTGAGCACCCAGCATCCGGAGTACTGAGCACCGTTCACCCTGAGCACTGAGCACCCAGCACCCCGAGCACTAAGCACCCAGCACCCTGAGTACTGAGCACCCTGAGTACTGAGCACCGAGCACCCCGAGCACTGAGCACCCAGCACCATGAGCACTGAGCACCCAGCACCCCGAGCACTGAGCACCCAGCACCCTGAGTACTGAGCACCCAGCACCCTGAGTACTGAACACCCAGCACCCTGATCACTGAGTAGACAGCACCCTGAGCCCTGAGCACACAGCACCCTGAGCACTGAGCACCCAGCACCCTGAGTACTGAGCACTGAGCACCCAGGACCCCGAGCACTGAGCACCCAGCACCCTGAGTACTGAGCACTGAGCACCCAGCACACCGAGCACTGAGCACCCAGCACCCTGAGCACTGAGCACCCAGCACCCTGAGTACTGAGCACCCAGCACCCCGAGTACTGAGCACCCAGCACCCTGAGCACTGAGCACCCAGCACCCTGAGTACTGAGCACCAAGCACCCTGAGTACTGAACACCCAGCACCCTGAGCACTGAGCACCCTGAGCACTGAGTACTGATCACCGAGCACCCCGAGAACTGAGCACCCAGCACCCTGAGTACTGAGCACCCAGCACCCCGAGCACTGAGCACCCAGCACCCTGAGCACTGAGCACCCAGCACCCTGAGTACTGAGCACTGAGCACCCAGCACCCCGAGCACTGATCACCCAGCACCTTGAGTACTGATCACTGAGCACCCATCACCCCGAGCACTGAGCACCCAGCCCCCTGAGTACTAAGCACCGAGCACACTGAGTACTGAGCACCCAGCACCCTGAGCACTGAACACACAGCACCCTGAGTACTGAGCACCTCGAGCACTGAGCACCCAGCACCCTGAGTACTGAGCACCGAGCACCCCGAGCACTGAGCACCCAGCACCCCGAGCACTGAGCACCCAGCACCCCGAGCACTGAGCACGCAGCACCCTGAGTACTGAGCACCAAGCACCCTGAGTACTGAGCAAACAGCACCCTGAGCACTGAGTACCCAGCACCCTGAGCACTGAGCACCCAGCACCCTGAGCACTGAGCACCCAGCACCCTGAGCACTGTGCACCCAGCACCCTGAGTACTGAGCACTGAGCACTGCGCACCCAGCACCCCGAGCACTGAGCACCCAGCACCCTGAGTACTAAGCACCCAGCACCCTGAGTACTGAGCACCCAGCACCCCGAGCACTGAGCACCCAGCACCCTGAGTACTGAGTACCGAGCACCCTGAGTACTGAGCACCCAGCACCCTGAGTACTGAGCACCCAGCGTACTGAGCACCGAGCCCCCAGCACCCTGAGTACTGAGCACCCAGCACTCTGAGCACTGAGCACCCAGGACCCTGAGTACTGAGCACTGAGCACCCCGAGTACTGAGCACCAGGCACCGCGAGCACTAAGCACCCAGCACGCCGAGCACCGAGCACCCAGCACCCTGAGCACTGAGCACCCAGCACCCTGAGCACTGAGCCCCCAGCACCCTGAGCACTGAGCACCCAGCACCCTGATTACTGAGCACCCAACGTATTGAGCACTGAGCACCCTGAGCACTGAGTACCCAGCACCCTGAGTACTGAGCACCCAGCACACTGAGCAATGAGCACCCTGAGTACTGAGCACCCAGCACCCCGAGCACTGAGCACCCAGCACCCTGAGTACTGAGCACCGAGCACCCTGAGTACTGAGCACCCAGCACCCTGAGTACTGAGCACCCAGCGTACTGAGCACCGAGCACCCAGCACCCTGAGTACTGAGCACCCAGCACCCTGAGCACTGAGCACCCAGCACCCTGAGTACTGAGCACTGAGCACCCCGAGCACTGAGCACCCAGCACCCTGAGTACTGAGCACCCAGCACCCTGAGTACTGAACACCCAGCACACTGAGCACTGAGTACCCAGCACCCTGAGCACTGAGCACACAGCACCCTGAGCACTGAGCACCCAGCACCCTGAGTACTGAGCACTGAGCACCCAGGACCCCGAGCACTGAGCACCCAGCACCCTGAGTACTGAGCACTGAGCACCCAGCACACCGAGCACTGAGCACCCAGCACCCTGAGCACTGAGCACCCAGCACCCTGAGTACTGAGCACCCAGCACCCTGAGTACTGAGCACACAGCTCCCTGAGCACTGAGCACCGAGCACCCCGAGTACTGAGCACCCAGCACCCTGAGCACTGAGCACCCAGCACCCTGAGTACTGAGCACCAAGCACCCTGAGTACTGAACACCCAGCACCCTGAGCACTGAGCACCCTGAGCACTGAGTACTGATCACCGAGCACCCCGAGAACTGAGCACCCAGCACCCTGAGTACTGAGCACCCAGCACCCCGAGCACTGAGCACCCAGCACCCTGAGCACTGAGCACCCAGCACCCTGAGTACTGAGCACTGAGCACCCAGCACCCCGAGCACTGAGCACCCAGCACCTTGAGTACTGATCACTGAGCACCCATCACCCCGAGCACTGAGCACCCAGCCCCCTGAGTACTAAGCACCGAGCACCCTGTGTACTGAGCACCCAGCACACTGAGCACTGAACACACAGCACCCTGAGTACTGAGCACCTCGAGCACTGAGCACCCAGCACCCTGAGTACTGAGCACCGAGCACCCCGAGCACTGAGCACCCAGCACCCCGAGCACTGAGCACCCAGCGCCCTGAGCACTGAGTACCCAGCACCCTGAGCACTGAGCACCCAGCACCCTGAGCACTGAGCACCCAGCACCCTGAGCACTGTGCACCCAGCACCCTGAGTACTGAGCACCCAGCACCCTGAGCACTGAGTACCCAGCACCCTGAGCACTGAGCACCCAGCACCCTGAGCACTGAGCACCCAGCACCCTGAGCACTGTGCACCCAGCACCCTGAGTACTGAGCACTGAGCACTGAGCACCCAGCACCCCGAGCACTGAGCACCCAGCACCCTGAGTACTAAGCACCCAGCACCCTGAGTACTGAGCACCAAGCACCCTGAGTACTGAGCACTGAGCACCCAGCACCCCGAGCACTGAGCACCCAGCACCCTGAGTACTGAGCACTGAGAACTGAGCACCCAGCACCCCGAGCACTGAGCACCCAGCACCCTGAGTACTGAGCACCCAGCACCCCGAGCACTGAGCACCCAGCACCCTGAGTACTGAGCACCGAGCACCCTGAGTACTGAGCACCCAGCACCCTGAGTACTGAGCACCCAGCGTACTGAGCACCGAGCACCCAGCACCCTGAGTACTGAGAACCCAGCACCCTGAGCACTGAGCACCCAGCACCCTGAGTACTGAGCACCCAGCACCCTGAGTTCTGAGCACCCAGCACCCCGAGCACTGAGCACCCAGCACCCTGAGCACTGAGCACCCAGCACCGTGAGCACTGAGCACCCAGCACCCCGAGCACTGAGCACCCAGCACTCTGAGCACTGAGCACCCAGCACCCTGAGCACTGAGCACCCAGCACCCTGAGCACTGAGCACCCAGCATCCTGAGTACTGAGCACCCAAAGTATTGAGCACCGAGCACCCTGAGCACTGAGCACCCAGCACCCTGAGTACTGTGCACCCAGCACCCTGAGCAATGAGCACCCTGAGTACTGAGTACCCAGCACACTGAGCACTGAGCACCCAGCACCCTGAGTACTGAGCACCCAGCACACTGAGTTCTGAGCACCCAGCACCCCGAGCACTGAGCACCCAGCACCCTGAGCACTGAGCAACCAGCACCCCGAGCACTGAGCACCCAGGACCCTGAGTACTGAGCACCCAGCACCCTGAGTACTGAGCACTCAGCACCCTGAATACTGAGCACCGAGCACCCCGAGCACTGAGCACCCAGCACCCTGAGGACCCAGCACCCTGAGGACTGAGCACTCAGCACCCTGAGTACTGAGCACCCAGCACCCTGAGTACTGAGCACCCAGCATCCGGAGTACTGAGCACCGTTCACCCTGAGCACTGAGCACCCAGCACCCCGAGCACTAAGCACCCAGCACCCTGAGTACTGAGCACCCTGAGTACTGAGCACCGAGCACCCCGAGCACTGAGCACCCAGCACCGTGAGCACTGAGCACCCAGCACCCCGAGCACTGAGCACCCAGCACCCTGAGTACTGAGCACCCAGCACCCTGAGTACTGAACACCCAGCACCCTGACCACTGAGTACCCAGCACCCTGAGCACTGAGCACACAGCACCCTGAGCACTGAGCACCCAGCACCCTGAGTACTGAGCACTGAGCACCCAGGACCCCGAGCACTGAGCACCCAGCACCCTGAGTACTGAGCACTGAGCACCCAGCACACCGAGCACTGAGCACCCAGCACCCTGAGCACTGAGCACCCAGCACCCTGAGTACTGAGCACCCAGCACCCCGAGTACTGAGCACCCAGCACCCTGAGCACTGAGCACCCAGCACCCTGAGTACTGAGCACCAAGCACTCTGAGTACTGAACACCCAGCACCCTGAGCACTGAGCACCCTGAGCACTGAGTACTGATCACCGAGCACCCCGAGAACTGAGCACCCAGCACCCTGAGTACTGAGCACCCAGCACCCCGAGCACTGAGCACCCAGCACCCTGAGCACTGAGCACCCAGCACCCTGAGTACTGAGCACTGAGCACCCAGCACCCCGAGCACTGAGCACCCAGCACCTTGAGTACTGATCACTGAGCACCCATCACCCCGAGCACTGAGCACCCAGCCCCCTGAGTACTAAGCACCGAGCACACTGAGTACTGAGCACCCAGCACCCTGAGCACTGAACACACAGCACCCTGAGTACTGAGCACCTCGAGCACTGAGCACCCAGCACCCTGAGTACTGAGCACCCAGCACCCCGAGCACTGAGCACCCAGCACCCCGAGCACTGAGCACCCAGCACCCCGAGCACTGAGTACCCAGCACCCTGAGCACTGAGCACCCAGCACCCTGAGCACTGAGCACCCAGCACCCTGAGCACTGTGCACCCAGCACCCTGAGTACTGAGCACTGAGCACTGAGCACCCAGCACCCCGAGCACTGAGCACCCAGCACCCTGAGTACTAAGCACCCAGCACACTGAGTACTGAGCACCCAGCACCCTGAGTACTGAGCACCCAGCACCCTGAGCACCGACCACCCCGAGCACTGAGCACCCAGCACCCTGAGTACTGAGCACCCACCACCCCGAGCACTGAGCACCCAGCACCCTGAGTACTGAGTACCGAGCACCCTGAGTACTGAGCACCCAGCACCCTGAGTACTGAGCACCCAGCGTACTGAGCACCGAGCCCCCAGCACCCTGAGTACTGAGCACCCAGCACTCTGAGCACTGAGCACCCAGGACCCTGAGTACTGAGCACTGAGCACCCCGAGTACTGAGCACCAGGCACCGCGAGCACTAAGCACCCAGCACGCCGAGCACCGAGCACCCAGCACCCTGAGCACCGAGCACCCAGCACCTTGAGCACTGAGCACCGAGCACCCCGAGCACTGAGCACCCAGCACCCTGAGTACTGAGCACCGAGCACCCCGAGCACTGAGCACCCAGTACCCTGAGCACTGAGCACCCAGCACCCTGAGCACTGAGCACCCAGCACCCTGAGTACTGAGCACCCAGCACCCTGAGTACTGAGCACACAGCACCCTGAGCACTGAGCACCCAGCACCCTGAATACTGAGCACCCAGCACCCTGAGCACTGAGCACCCAGCACCCTGAGTACTGAGCACCCAGCACCCTGAGTACTGAGCACACAGCACCCTGAGCACTGAGCACCGAGCACCCCGAGTACTGAGCACCCAGGACCCTGAGCACTGAGCACCCAGCACCCTGAGTACTGAGCACCAAGCACCCTGAGTACTGAACACCCAGAACCCTGAGCACTGAGCACCCTGAGCACTGAGTACTGATCACCGAGCACCCCGAGAACTGAGCACCCAGCACCCTGAGTACTGAGCACCCAGCACCCCGAGCACTGAGCACCCAGCACCCTGAGCACTGAGCACCCAGCACCCTGAGTACTTAGCACCGAGCACCCTGAGTACTGAGCACCCAGCACCCTGAGTACTGAGCACCCAGCACCCTGAGCACTGAGCACCCAGCACCCTGAGTACTGAGCACCCAGCACCCTGAGTTCTGAGCACCCAGCACCCCGAGCACTGAGCACCCAGCACCCTGAGCACTGAGCACCCAGCACCCCGAGCACTGAGCACCCAGGACCCTGAGTACTGAGCACCCAGCACCCTGAGTACTGAGCACCCAGCACCCTGAGCACTGAGCACCCAGCACCCTGAGTACTGAGCACCCAGCACCCTGAATACTGAGCACCGAGCACCCCGAGCACTGAGCACCCAGCACCCTGAGCACCCAGCACCCTGAGGACTGAGCAACCAGCACCCTGAGTACTGAGCACCCAGCACCCTGTGTACTGAGCACCCAGCATCCGGAGTACTGAGCACCGTTCACCCTGAGCACTGAGCACCCAGCACCCCGAGCACTAAGCACCCAGCACCCTGAGTACTGAGCACCCTGAGTACTGAGCACCGAGCACCCCGAGCACTGAGCACCCAGCACCGTGAGCACTGAGCACCCAGCACCCCGAGCACTGAGCACCCAGCACTCTGAGCACTGAGCACCCAGCACCCTGAGCACTGAGCACCCAGCACCCTGAGCACTGAGCACCCAGCACCCTGAGTACTGAGCACCCAAAGTATTGAGCACCGAGCACCCTGAGCACTGAGCACCCAGCACCCTGAGTAATGAGCACCCAGCACCCTGAGCAATGAGCACCCTGAGTACTGAGCACCCAGCACACTGAGCACTGAGCACCCAGCACCCTGAGTACTGAGCACCCAGCACCCTGAGTTCTGAGCACCCAGCACCCCGAGCACTGAGCACCCAGCACCCTGAGCACTGAGCACCCAGCACCCCGAGCACTGAGCACCCAGGACCCTGAGTACTGAGCACCCAGCACCCTGAGTACTGAGCACTCAGCACCCTGAATACTGAGCACCGAGCACCCCGAGCACTGAGCACCCAGCACCCTGAGCACCCAGCACCCTGAGGACTGAGCACCCAGCACCCTGAGTACTGAGCACCCAGCACCCTGAGTACTGAGCACCCAGCATCCGGAGTACTGAGCACCGTTCACCCTGAGCACTGAGCACCCAGCACCCCGAGCACTAAGCACCCAGCACCCTGAGTACTGAGCACCCTGAGTACTGAGCACCGAGCACCCCGAGCACTGAGCACCCAGCACCGTGAGCACTGAGCACCCAGCACCCCGAGCACTGAGCACCCAGCACCCTGAGTACTGAGCACCCAGCACCCTGAGTACTGAACACCCAGCACCCTGAGCACTGAGTACCCAGCACCCTGAGCACTGAGCACACAGCACCCTGAGCACTGAGCACCCAGCACCCTGAGTACTGAGCACTGAGCACCCAGGACCCCGAGCACTGAGCACCCAGCACCCTGAGTACTGAGCACTGAGCACCCAGCACACCGAGCACTGAGCACCCAGCACCCTGAGCACTGAGCACCCAGCACCCTGAGTACTGACCACCCAGCACCCCGAGTACTGAGCACCCAGCACCCTGAGCACTGAGCACCCAGCACCCTGAGTACTGAGCACCAAGCACCCTGAGTACTGAACACCCAGCACCCTGAGCACTGAGCACCCTGAGCACTGAGTACTGATCACCGAGCACCCCGAGAACTGAGCACCCAGCACCCTGAGTACTGAGCACCCAGCACCCCGAGCACTGAGCACCCAGCACCCTGAGCACTGAGCACCCAGCACCCTGAGTACTGAGCACTGAGCACACAGCACCCCGAGCACTGAGCACCCAGCACCTTGAGTACTGATCACTGAGCACCCATCACCCCGAGCACTGAGCACCCAGCCCCCTGAGTACTAAGCACCGAGCACACTGAGTACTGAGCACCCAGCACCCTGAGCACTGAACACACAGCACCCTGAGTACTGAGCACCTCGAGCACTGAGCACACAGCACCCTGAGTACTGAGCACCGAGCACCCCGAGCACTGAGCACCCAGCACCCCGAGCACTGAGCACCCAGCACCCCGAGCACTGAGCACGCAGCACCCTGAGTACTGAGCACCAAGCACCCTGAGTACTGAGCACCCAGCACCCTGAGCACTGAGTACCCAGCACCCTGAGCACTGAGCACCCAGCACCCTGAGCACTGAGCACCCAGCACCCTGAGCACTGTGCACCCAGCACCCTGAGTACTGAGCACTGAGCACTGAGCACCCAGCACCCCGAGCACTGAGCACCCAGCACCCTGAGTACTAAGCACCCAGCACCCTGAGTACTGAGCACCCAGCACCCTGAGTACTGAGCACCCAGCGTACTGAGCACCGACCACCCCGAGCACTGAGCACCCAGCACCCTGAGTACTGAGCACCTAGCACCCCGAGCACTCAGCACCCAGCACCCTGAGTATTGAGTACCGAGCACCCTGAGTACTGAGCACCCAGCACCCTGAGTACTGAGCACCCAGCGTACTGAGCACCGAGCCCCCAGCACCCTGAGTACTGAGCACCCAGCACTCTGAGCACTGAGCACCCAGGACCCTGAGTACTGAGCACTGAGCACCCCGAGTACTGAGCACCAGGCACCGCGAGCATTAAGCACCCAGCACGCCGAGCACCGAGCACCCAGCACCCTGAGCACTGAGCACCCAGCACCCTGAGCACTGAGCCCCCAGCACCCTGAGCACTGAGCACCCAGCACCCTGAGTACTGAGCACCCAACGTATTGAGCACCGAGCACCCTGAGCACTGAGTACCCAGCACCCTGAGTACTGAGCACCCAGCAAACTGAGCAATGAGCACCCTGAGTACTGAGCACCCAGCACCTTGAGCACTGAGCACCGAGCACCCCGAGCACTGAGCACCCAGCACCCTGAGTACTGAGCACCGAGCACCCCGAGCACTGAGCACCCAGCACCGTGAGCACTGAGCACCCAGCACCCCGAGCACTGAGCACCGAGAACCCTGAATACTGAGCACCCAGCACCCTGAATACTGAGCACCCAGCACCCTGAGCACTGAGTACCCAGCACCCTGAGCACTGAGCTCCCAGCACCCTGAGTACTGAGCACCCAGCACCCCGAGCACTGAGCACCCAGCACCCTGAGTACTGAGCACCGAGCACCCTGAGTACTGAGCACCCAGCACCCTGAGTACTGAGCACTAAGCGTACTGAGCACCGAGCACCCAGCACCCTGAGTACTGAGCACCCAGCACCCTGAGCACTGAGCACCCAGCACCCTGAGTACTGAGCACTGAGCACCCCGAGTACTGAGCACCGGGCACCGCGAGAACTAAGCACCCAGCACCCCGAGAACCGAGCACCCAGCACCCTGAGCACTGAGCACCCAGTACCCTGAGCACTGAGCACCCAGCACCCTGAGCACTGAGCACCCAGCACCCTGAGTACTGAGCACCCAGCACCCTGAGTACTGAGCACACAGCACCCTGAGCACTGAGCACCCAGCACCCTGAGTACTGAGCACCCAGCACCCTGAGCACTGAGCACCCAGCACCCTGAGTACTGAGCACCCAGCACCCTGAGTACTGAGCACACAGCACCCTGAGCACTGAGCACCGAGCACCCCGAGTACTGAGCACCCAGCACCCTGAGCACTGAGCACCCAGCACCCTGAGTACTGAGCACCAAGCACCCTGAGTACTGAACACCCAGCACCCTGAGCACTGAGCACCCTGAGCACTGAGTACTGATCACCGAGCTCCCCGAGAACTGAGCACCCAGCACCCTGAGTACTGAGCACCCAGCACCCCGAGCACTGAGCACCCAGCACCCCGAGCACTGAGCACCCAGCACCCTGAGTACTGAGCACCCTGAGTACTGAGCACTGAGCACCGAGCACCCTGAGTACTGAGCACCCTGAGGACTGAGCACCCAGCACCCTGAGCACTGAGCACCCAGCACCCTGAGTACTGAGCACAGATCACCCTGATCACTGAGCACCCAGCACCCCGAGCACTGAGCACCCAGCACCCTGAGTACTGAGCACCCAGCACCCTGAGCACTGAGCACCAAGCACCCTGAGTACTGAACACCCAGCACCCTGAGCACTGAGCACTGAGCACCCAGCACCCTGAGCACTGAGCACTGAGCACCCAGCACCCCGAGCACTGAGCACCCAGCACCCTGAGCACCCAGCACCCTGAGCACTGAGCACCCTGAGCACTGAGCACCCTGAGCACTGAGCACTGAGCATCCAGCACCCTGAGTACTGAGCACCCAACACTCTGAGCACTGAGCACCCAGCACGCTGAGTACTGAGCACCGATCACCCTGAGCACTGAGCACCTAGGACCCCGAGCACTGAGCACCCAGCACCCTGAGTACAGAGCACCCAGCACCCCGTGTACTGAGCACCCAGCACCCTGAGCACTGAGCACCCAGCACCCTGAGTACTGAGCACCGATCACCATGAGCACTGAGCACCCAGCACCCTGAGTACTGAGCACCCAGCAGCCTGAGCACTGAGCACCCAGCACCCTGAGCACTGAGCACCCAGCACCCTGAGTACTGAGCACCCAGCACCCTGAGTACTGAGTACCCAGCACCCTGAGCACTGAGCACCCAGCACCCTGAGTACTGAGCACCGAGCACCCTGAGTACTGAGCACCCAGCACCCTTAGTACTGAGCACCCAGCACCCTGAGCACTGAGCACCCAGCACCCTGAGTACTGAGCACCCAGCACCACCCTCAGCACTGAGCACCCAGCACCCCGAGCACTGAGCACCCAGCACCCTGAGCACTGAGCACCCAGCACCCTGAGTACTGAGCACCCAGCACCCCGAGTACTGAGCACCGAGCACCTCGAGCACTGAGCACCCAGCACCCTGAGTACTGAGCACCCAGCACCCTGAGTACTGAGCACTGAGCACCCCGAGTACTGAGCACCCAGCACCACGAGCACTGAGCAGCCACCAACCTGAGTACTGAGAACAGATCACCCTGAGTACTGAGCACCCAGCACCCTGAGTACTGAGCCCCCAGCACCCTGAGTACTGAGCACCCAGCACCCCGAGCACTGAGCACCCAGCACCCCGAGAATGAGCACCCAGCACCCTGAGTACTGAGAACCGACCACTCTGAGTACTGAGCACCCAGCACCCTGAGTACTGAGCCCCTAGAACCCTGAGAATGAGCACGCAGCACCATGAATACTGAGCACCCAGCACCCTGAGTACTGAGTACTAAGCACCCAGAGCACTGAGAACCCAGCACCTCGAGCACGGAGCACCCAGGACCCCGAGCACTGAGAACTGAGCACCCAGCACCCTGAGTACTGAGCACCGAGCTCCCCGAGCACTGAGCACCTTGAGTACTGAGCACCCAGCACCCCGATCACTGAGCACCCAGCACCCTGAGCACTGAGCACCCAGCACCCTGAGCTCTGAGCACCCAGCACCCTGAGTACTGAGCACCCAGCATGCTGAGTACTGAGCACCCAGCACCCCGAGCACTGAGCAACCAGCACCCTGAGTACTGAGCACTGAGCACCCAGCACCCCGAGCACTGAGCACCCAGCACCCTGAGCACTGAGCACCCAGCACCCTGAGCACGGAGCACCCCGAGGACTGAGCACCCAGCACACTGAGCACTGAGCACCCAGCACCCTGAGTACTGAGCACCCAGCACCCTGAGCACTGAGCACATAGCACCCTGAGCACTGAGCAGCCAGCACCCCGAGCACGGAGCACCCAGCACCCTGAGTACTGAGCACCCAGCACCCCGAGCACTGAGCACCCAGCACCCTGTGTACTGAGCACTGAGCACCCTGAGTACTAAGCACCCAGCACCCTGAGTACTGAGCACCCGGGACCCTGAGCACTGAGCACCGAGCACCCCGAGCACTGAGCACCCAGCACCCTGAGCACTCAGCACCCAGCACCCCGAGCACTGAGCACCCAGGACCCTGAGCCCTGAGCACCCAGCACCCTGAGCACGGAGCACCCCGAGGACTGAGCACCCAGCACCCTGAGCACTGAGCACCCAGCACCTTGAGTACTGAGCACCGAGCACCCCGAGCACTAAGCACCCAGCACCCAGAGTACTGAGCACCCAGCACCCTGACCACTGAGCACAGAGCACCCTGAGCAGTGAGCAGCCAGCACCCCGAGCACGGAGCACCCAGCACGCTGAGTACTGAGCACCCAACACCCAGAGTACTGAGCACCCAGCACCCTGAGCACTGAGCACCCAGCACCCCGAGTACTGAGCACCCAGCACCCTGAGTACTGAGCACCCAGCACCCTGAGCACTGAGCACCCAGAGGACTGAGCACCCAGCACCCTGAGCACTGAGCACCGATCACCCTGAGCACTGAGCACCCAGCACCCCGAGCACTGAGCACCCAGCACCCTGAGCACTGAGCACCCAGCACCCCGAGTACTGAGCACCCAGCACCCTGAGTACTGAGCACCCAGCACCCCGAGCACTGAGCACCCAGCACCCTGAGTATTGAGTACCGAGCACCCTGAGTACTGAGCACCCAGCACCCTGAGTACTGAGCACCCAGCGTACTGAGCACCGAGCCCCCAGCACCCTGAGTACTGAGCACCCAGCACTCTGAGCACTGAGCACCCAGGACCCTGAGTACTGAGCACTGAGCACCCCGAGTACTGAGCACCAGGCACCGCGAGCACTAAGCACCCAGCACGCCGAGCACCGAGCACCCAGCACCCTGAGCACTGAGCACCCAGCACCCTGAGCACTGAGCCCCCAGCACCCTGAGCACTGAGCACCCAGCACCCTGAGTACTGAGCACCCAACGTATTGAGCACCAAGCACCCTGAGCACTGAGTACCCAGCACCCTGAGTACTGAGCACCCAGCACACTGAGCAATGAGCACCCTGAGTACTGAGCACCCAGCACCTTGAGCACTGAGCACCGAGCACCCCGAGCACTGAGCACCCAGCACCCTGAGTACTGAGCACCGAGCACCCCGAGCACTGAGCACCCAGCACCGTGAGCACTGAGCACCCAGCACCCCGAGCACTGAGCACCGAGCACCCTGAATACTGAGCACCCAGCACCCTGAATACTGAGCACCCAGCACCCTGAGCACTGAGTACCCAGCACCCTGAGCACTGAGCTCCCAGCACCCTGAGTACTGAGCACCCAGCACCCCGAGCACTGAGCACCCAGCACCCTGAGTACTGAGCACCGAGCACCCTGAGTACTGAGCACCCAGCACCCTGAGTACTGAGCACCAAGCGTACTGAGCACCGAGCACCCAGCACCCTGAGTACTGAGCACCCAGCACCCTGAGCACTGAGCACCCAGCACCCTGAGTACTGAGCACTGAGCACCCCGAGTACTGAGCACCGGGCACCGCGAGAACTAAGCACCCAGCACCCCGAGAACCGAGCACCCAGCACCCTGAGCACTGAGCACCCAGTACCCTGAGCACTGAGCACCCAGCACCCTGAGCACTGAGCACCCAGCACCCTGAGTACTGAGCACCCAGCACCCTGAGTACTGAGCACACAGCACCCTGAGCACTGAGCACCCAGCACCCTGAGTACTGAGCACCCAGCACCCTGAGCACTGAGCACCCAGCACCCTGAGTACTGAGCACCCAGCACCCTGAGTACTGAGCACACAGCACCCTGAGCACTGAGCACCGAGCACCCCGAGTACTGAGCACCCAGCACCCTGAGCACTGAGCACCCAGCACCCTGAGTACTGAGCACCAAGCACCCTGAGTACTGAACACCCAGCACCCTGAGCACTGAGCACCCTGAGCACTGAGTACTGATCACCGAGCACCCCGAGAACTGAGCACCCAGCACCCTGAGTACTGAGCACCCAGCACCCCGAGCACTGAGCACCCAGCACCCCGAGCACTGAGCACCCAGCACCCTGAGTACTGAGCACCCTGAGTACTGAGCACTGAGCACCGAGCACCCTGAGTACTGAGCACCCTGAGGACTGAGCACCCAGCACCCTGAGCACTGAGCACCCAGCACCCTGAGTACTGAGCACAGATCACCCTGATCACTGAGCACCCAGCACCCCGAGCACTGAGCACCCAGCACCCTGAGTACTGAGCACCCAGCACCCTGAGCACTGAGCACCAAGCACCCTGAGTACTGAACACCCAGCACCCTGAGCACTGAGCACTGAGCACCCAGCACCCTGAGCACTGAGCACTGAGCACCCAGCACCCCGAGCACTGAGCACCCAGCACCCTGAGCACCCAGCACCCTGAGCCCTGAGCACCCTGAGCACTGAGCACCCTGAGCACTGAGCACTGAGCATCCAGCACCCTGAGTACTGAGCACCCAACACTCTGAGCACTGAGCACCCAGCACGCTGAGTACTGAGCACCGATCACACTGAGCACTGAGCACCTAGGACCCCGAGCACTGAGCACCCAGCACCCTGAGTACAGAGCACCCAGCACCCCGTGTACTGAGCACCCAGCACCCCGAGCACTGAGCACCCAGCACCCTGAGTACTGAGCACCGATCACCATGAGCACTGAGCACCCAGCACCCTGAGTACTGAGCACCCAGCAGCCTGAGCACTGAGCACCCAGCACCCTGAGCACTGAGCACCCAGCACCCTGAGTACTGAGCACCCAGCACCCTGAGTACTGAGTACCCAGCACCCTGAGCACTGAGCACCCAGCACCCTGAGTACTGAGCACCGAGCACCCTGAGTACTGAGCACCCAGCACCCTTAGTACTGAGCACCCAGCACCCTGAGCACTGAGCACCCAGCACCCTGAGTACTGAGCACCCAGCACCACCCTCAGCACTGAGCACCCAGCACCCCGAGCACTGAGCACCCAGCACCCTGAGCACTGAGCACCCAGCACCCTGAGTACTGAGCACCCAGCCCCCCGAGTACTGAGCACCGAGCACCTCGAGCACTGAGCACCCAGCACCCTGAGTACTGAGCACCCAGCACCCTGAGTACTGAGCACTGAGCACCCCGAGTACTGAGCACCCAGCACCACGAGCACTGAGCAGCCACCAACCTGAGTACTGAGAACAGATCACCCTGAGTACTGAGCACCCAGCAAACTGAGTACTGAGCCCCCAGCACCCTGAGTACTGAGCACCCAGCACCCCGAGCACTGAGCACCCAGCACCCCGAGAATGAGCACCCAGCACCCTGAGTACTGAGAACCGAGCACCCTGAGTACTGAGCACCCAGCACCCTGAGTACTGAGCCCCTAGAACCCTGAGAATGAGCACGCAGCACCATGAATACTGAGCACCCAGCACCCTGAGTACTGAGCACTAAGCACCCAGAGCACTGAGAACCCAGCACCCCGAGCACGGAGCACCCAGGACCCCGAGCACTGAGAACTGAGCACCCAGCACCCTGAGTACTGAGCACCGAGCTCCCCGAGCACTGAGCACCTTGAGTACTGAGCACCCAGCTCCCCGATCACTGAGCACCCAGCACCCTGAGCACTGAGCACCCAGCACCCTGAGCTCTGAGCACCCAGCACCCTGAGTACTGAGCACCCAGCATGCTGAGTACTGAGCACCCAGCACCCCGAGCACTGAGCAACCAGCACCCTGAGTACTGAGCACTGAGCACCCAGCACCCCGAGCACTGAGCACCCAGCACCCTGAGCACTGAGCACCCAGCACCATGAGCACGGAGCACCCCGAGGACTGAGCACCCAGCACACTGAGCACTGAGCACCCAGCACCTTGAGTACTGAGCACCGAGCACCCCGAGCACTAAGCACCCAGCACCCTGAGTACTGAGCACCCAGCACCCTGAGCACTGAGCACATAGCACCCTGAGCACTGAGCAGCCAGCACACCGAGCACGGAGCACCCAGCACCCTGAGTACTGAGCACCCAGCACCCCGAGCACTGAGCACCCAGCACCCTGTGTACTGAGCACTGAGCACCCTGAGTACTAAGCACCCATCACCCTGAGTACTGAGCACCCGGGACCCTGAGCACTGAGCACCGAGCACCCCGAGCACTGAGCACCCAGCACCCTGAGCACTCAGCACCCAGCACCCCGAGCACTGAGCACCCAGGACCCTGAGCACTGAGCACCCAGCACCCTGAGCACGGAGCACCCCGAGGACTGAGCACCCAGCACCCTGAGCACTGAGCACCCAGCACCTTGAGTACTGAGCACCGAGCACCCCGAGCACTAAGCACCCAGCACCCAGAGTACTGAGCACCCAGCACCCTGACCACTGAGCACAGAGCACCCTGAGCAGTGAGCAGCCAGCACCCCGAGCACGGAGCACCCAGCACGCTGAGTACTGAGCACCCAACACCCAGAGTACTGAGCACCCAGCACCCTGAGCACTGAGCACCCAGCACCCCGAGTACTGAGCACCCAGCACCCTGAGTACTGAGCACCCAGCACCCTGAGCACTGAGCACCCAGAGGACTGAGCACCCAGCACCCTGAGCACTGAGCACCGATCACCCTGAGCACTGAGCACCCAGCACCCCGAGCACTGAGCACCCAGCACCCTGAGCACTGAGCACCCAGCACCCCGAGTACTGAGCACCCAGCACCCTGAGTACTGAGCACCCAGCACCCTGAGCACTGAGCACCCGGAGGACTGAGCACCCAGCACCCTGAGCACTGAGCACCGATCACCCTGAGCACTGAGCACCCAGCACCCCGAGTACTGAGCACCCAGCAGCCTGAGTACTGAGCACGCAGCACCCTGAGCACTGAGCACCCGGAGGACTGAGCACCCAGCACCCTGAGTACTGAGCACCCAGCACCCCGAGTACTGAGCACCCAGCACCCTGAGTACTGAGCACCCAGCACCCCGAGCACTGAGCACCCAGCACCCTGAGTACTGAGCACCCTGAGTACTGAGCACTGAGCACCGAGCACCCTGAGTACTGAGCACGCTGAGGACTGAGCACCCAGCACCCTGAGCACTGAGCACCCAGCACCCTGAGTACTGAGCACAGATCACCCTGATCACTGAGCACCCAGCACCCCGAGCACTGAGCACCCAGCACCCTGAGTACTGAGCACCCAGCACCCTGAGCACTGAGCACCAAGCACCCTGAGTACTGAACACCCAGCACCCTGAGCACTGAGCACTGAGCACCCAGCACCCTGAGCACTGAGCACTGAGCACCCAGCACCCCGAGCACTGAGCACCCAGCACCGTGAGCACCCAGCACCCTGAGGACTGAGCACCCTGAGCACTGAGCACCCTGAGCACTGAGCACTGAGCACCCAGCACCCTGAGTACTGAGCACCCAACACTCTGAGCACTGAGCACCCAGCACGCTGAGTACTGAGCACCGATCACCCTGAGCACTGAGCACCCAGCACCCTGAGTACAGAGCACCCAGCACCCCGTGTACTGAGCACCCAGCACCCCGAGCACTGAGCACCCAGCACCCTGAGTACTGAGCACTGATCACCATGAGCACTGAGCACCCAGGACCCTGAGTACTGAGCACCCAGCAGCCTGAGCACTGAGCACCCAGCACCCTGAGCACTGAGCACCCAGCACCCTGAGTACTGAGCACCCAGCACCCTGAGTACTGAGTACCCAGCACCCTGAGCACTGAGCACCCAGCACCCTGAGTACTGAGCACCGAGCACCCTGAGTACTGAGCACCCAGCACCCTTAGTACTGAGCACCCAGCACCCTGAGCACTGAGCACCCAGCACCCTGAGTACTGAGCACCCAGCACCACCCTCAGCACTGAGCACCCAGCACCCCGAGCACTGAGCAACCAGCACCCTGAGCACTGAGCACCCAGCACCCTGAGTACTGAGCACCCAGCACCCCGAGTACTGAGCACCGAGCACCTCGAGCACTGAGCACCCAGCACCCTGAGTACTGAGCACCCAGCACCCTGAGTACTGAGCACTGAGCACCCCGAGTACTGAGCACCCAGCACCCCGAGCACTGAGCACCCAGCAACCTGAGTACTGAGAACAGATCACCCTGAGTACTGAGCACCCAGCACCCTGAGTACTGAGCCCCCAGCACCCTGAGTACTGAGCACCCAGCACCCCGAGCACTGAGCAGCCAGCACCCCGAGAATGAGCACCCAGCACCCTGAGTACTGAGAACCGAGCACCCTGAGTACTGAGCACCCAGCACCCTGAGTACTGAGCCCCTAGAACCCTGAGAATGAGCACGCAGCACCATGAGTACTGAGCACCCAGCACCCTGAGTACTGAGCACTAAGCACCCAGAGCACTGAGAACCCAGCACCCCGAGCACGGAGCACCCAGGACCGCGAGCACTGAATACTGAGCACCCAGCACAATGAGTACTGAGCACCCAGCACCCTGAGTACTGAGTACCCACCACCCTGAGCACTGAGCACCCAGCACCCTGAGTACTGAGCACCGCGCACCCTGAGTACTGAGCACCCAGCAACCTTAGTACTGAGCACCCAGCACCCTGAGCACTGAGCACCCAGCACCCTGAGTACTGAGCACCCAGCACCACCCTCAGCACTGAGCACCCAGCACCCCGAGCACTGAGCACCCAGCACCCTGAGCACTGAGCACCCAGCACCCCGAGTACTGAGCACCCAGCACCCCGAGTACTGAGCACCGAGCACCCCGAGCACTGAGCACCCAGCACCCTGAGTACTGAGCACCCAGCACCCTGAGTACTGAGCACTGAGCACCCCGAGTACTGAGCACCCAGAACCCCGAGCACTGAGCACCCAGCACCCTGAGTACTGAGAACCGAGCACCCTGAGTACTGAGCCCCTAGCACCCTGAGAATGAGCACCCAGCACCATGAGTACTGAGCACCCAGCACCCTGAGTACTGAGCACTAAGCACCCAGAGCACTGAGCACCCAGCACCCTGAGCACGGAGCACCCAGGACCCCGAGCACTGAGAACTGAGCACCCAGCACCCTGAGTAATGAGCACCGAGCTCCCTGAGCACTGAGCACCCTGAGTACTAAGCACCCAGCACCCCAATCACTGAGCAACCAGCACCCTGAGCAGTGTGACACCAGCACCCTGAGCACTGAGCACCCAGCACCCTGAGTATTGAGCACCCAGCACGCTGAGTACTGAGCACCCAGCACCCCGAGCACTGAGCACCCAGCACCCTGAGTACTGAGCACTGAGCACCCAGCACCCCGAGCACTGAGCACCCAGCACCCTGTGTACTGATCACTGAGCACCCTGAGTACTAAGCACCCAGCACCATGAGTACTGAGCACCCAGGACCCTGAGCACTGAGCACCGAGCACCCCGAGCACTGAGCACCCAGCACCCTGAGCACTCAGCACCCAGCACCCCGAGCACTGAGCACCCAGCACCCTGAGCACTGAGCACCCAGCACCCTGAGCACCCCGAGGACTGAGCACCCAGCACCCTGAGCACTGAGCACCCAGCACCTTGAGTACTGAGCACCGAGCACCCCGAGCACTAAGCACCCAGCACCCTGAGTACAGAGCACCCAGCACCCTGAGCACTGAGCACCCAGCACCCTGAGCACTGAGCACCCAGCACCCTGAGCACGGAGCACCCAGCACCCTGAGTACTGAGCACCCAACACCCAGAGTACTGAGCACCCAGCATCCTGAGCACTGAGCACCCAGCACCCTGAGTACTGAGCACCCAGCACACTGAGTACTGAGCACCCAGCACCCTGAGCACTGAGCACCCGGGGGACTGAGCACCCAGCACCCTGAGCACTGAGCACCCAGCACCCTGAGTACTGAGCACCCAGCACACTGAGTACTGAGCACCCAGCACCCTGAGCACTGAGCACCCGGGGGACTGAGCACCCAACACCCAGAGTACTGAGCACCCAGCACCCAGAGTACTGAGCACCCAGCATCCTGAGTACTGAGCACCCAGCACCCCGAGCACTGAGCACTCAGCACCCTGAGTACTGAGCACCCTGAGTACTGAGCACTGAGCACCGAGCACCCTGGGTACTGAGCACCCTGAGGACTGAGCACCCAGCACCCTGAGCACTGAGCACCCAGCACCCTGAGTACTGAGCACTGATCACCCTGAGCACTGAGCACCCAGCACCCCAAGCACTGAGCACCCAGCACCCTGAGTACTGAGCACCCAGCACCCTGAGCACTGAGCACCGAGCACCCTGAGTACTGAACACCCAGCACCCTGAGCACTGAGCACTGAGCACAGAGCACCCTGAGCACTGAGCAATGAGCACCCAGCACCCCGAGCACTGAGCACCCAGCACCCTGAGCACCCAGCACCCTGAGCACTGAGCACCCTGAGCACTGAGCACTCTGAGCACTGAGCACTGAGCAACCAGCACCCTGAGTACTGAGCACCCAACACTCTGAGCACTGAGAACCCAGCACGCTGAGTACTGAGCACTGTGCACACAGCACCCTGTGTACTGAGCACCTAGCACCCCGAGCACTGAGCACCCAGCACCCCGAGCACTGCGCACTGAGCACACTGAGCACTGAGCACCCAGCACCCCGAGTACTGAGCACTGAGCACCCTGAGTACTGAGCAACCAGCACCCCTAGTACTGAGCACTGAGCACCCTGAGTACTGAGCACTCAGCACCCTGAGCACTGAGAACCCTGAGTACTGAGCACCGAGCACCCTGAGTACTGAGCACCCAGCACCCTGAGCACTGAGCACGGAGCACCCCGAGGACTGAGCACCCAGCACCCTGAGCACTGAGCACCCAGCACCTTGAGTACTGAGCACCGAGCACCCCGAGCACTGAGCACCCAGCACCCTGAATACTGAGCACCCAGCACCCTGAGCACTGAGCACCCAGCACCCCGAGCACTGAGCACACAGCACCCCGAGCACTGAGCACCCAGCACCCTGAGTACTGAGCACCCAACACCGAGAGTACTGAGCACACAGCACCCTGAGCACTGAGCACCCAGCACCCTGAGTACTGAGCAACCAGCACCCTGAGTACTGACCACCCAGCACCCTGAACACTGAGCACTGAGCACCCAACACCCTGAGCACTGAGCACTGAGCACCCAGCACCCCGAGCACTGAGCACCGAGCACCCCGAGCACTGAGCACCCAGCACCCTGAGCACTGAGCACCCTGAGGACTGAGCACCCAGCACCCTGAGCAGTGAGCACCCAGCACGCTGAGTACTGAGCACCGATCACCCTGAGCACTGAGCACCCAGGACCCCGAGCACTGAGCACCCAGCACCCTGAGTACAGAGCACACAGCACCCCGAGTACTGAGCACCCAGCACCCTGAGCACTGAGCACCCAGCACCCTGAGTACTGAGCACCCTGAGTACTGAGCACCCATCACCCTGAGCACTGAGCACCCAGCACCCTGAGTACTGAGCACCCAGCACCCTGAGCACTGAGGACCCAGCACCCTGAGCACTGAGCACCCAGCACCCTGAGTACTGAGCACCCAGCACCCTGAATACTGAGTACCCAGCACCCTGAGCTCTGAGCACCCAGCACCCTGAGTACTGAGCACCGAGCACCCTGAGTACTGAGCACCCAGCACCCTTAGTACTGAGCACCCAGCACCCTGAGCACTGAGCACCCAGCACCCTGAGTACTGAGCACCCAGCACCACCCTCAGCACTGAGCACCCAGCACCCCGAGCACTGAGCACCCAGCACCCCGAGTACTGAGCACCGAGCACCCCGAGCACTGAGCACCCACCAACCAGAGTACTGAGCACCCAGCACCCTGAGTACTGAGCACTGAGCACCCCGAGTACTGAGCACCCAGAACCCCGAGCACTGAGCACCCAGCAACCTGAGTACTGAGAACAGATCACCCTGAGTACTGAGCACCCAGAACCCTGAGTACTGAGCCCCCATCACCCTGAGTACTGAGCACCCAGCACCCCGATCACTGAGCACCCAGCACCCCGAGAATGAGCACCCAGCACCCTGAGTACTGAGAACCGAGCACCCTGAATACTGAGCACCCAGCACCCTGAGTACTGAGCCCCCAGCACCCTGAGTACTGAGCACCCAGCAATTCGAGCACTGAGCACCCAGCACCCTGAGAGTGAGCACCCAGCACCATGAGTACTGAGCACCCAGCACCCTGAGTACTGAGCACTAAGCACCCAGAGCACTGAGCACCCTGCACCCAGAGCACTGAGCACCCAGCGCCCCTAGCACTGAGCACCCAGCACCCTGAGCACTGAGCACCCAGCACCCCGAGCACTGAGCACCCAGGACCCTGAGTACTGAGCACCCAGCACCCTGAGTACTGAGCACTCAGCACCCTGAATACTGAGCACCGAGCACCCCGAGCACTGAGCACCCAGCACCCTGAGCACCCAGCACCCTGAGGACTGAGCACCCAGCACCCTGAGTACTGAGCACCCAGCACCCTGAGTACTGAGCACCCAGCATCCGGAGTACTGAGCACCGTTCACCCTGAGCACTGAGCACCCAGCACCCCGAGCACTAAGCACCCAGCACCCTGAGTACTGAGCACCCTGAGTACTGAGCACCGAGCACCCCGAGCACTGAGCACCCAGCACCGTGAGCACTGAGCACCCAGCACCCCGAGCACTGAGCACCCAGCACCCTGAGTACTGAGCACCCAGCACCCTGAGTACTGAACACCCAGCACCCTGAGCACTGAGTACCCAGCACCCTGAGCACTGAGCACACAGCACCCTGAGCACTGAGCACCCAGCACCCTGAGTACTGAGCACTGAGCACCCAGGACCCCGAGCACTGAGCACCCAGCACCCTGAGTACTGAGCACTGAGCACCCAGCACACCGAGCACTGAGCACCCAGCACCCTGAGCACTGAGCACCCAGCACCCTGAGTACTGACCACCCAGCACCCCGAGTACTGAGCACCCAGCACCCTGAGCACTGAGCACCCAGCACCCTGAGTACTGAGCACCAAGCACCCTGAGTACTGAACACCCAGCACCCTGAGCACTGAGCACCCTGAGCACTGAGTACTGATCACCGAGCACCCCGAGAACTGAGCACCCAGCACCCTGAGTACTGAGCACCCAGCACCCCGAGCACTGAGCACCCAGCACCCTGAGCACTGAGCACCCAGCACCCTGAGTACTGAGCACTGAGCACACAGCACCCCGAGCACTGAGCACCCAGCACCTTGAGTACTGATCACTGAGCACCCATCACCCCGAGCACTGAGCACCCAGCCCCCTGAGTACTAAGCACCGAGCACACTGAGTACTGAGCACCCAGCACCCTGAGCACTGAACACACAGCACCCTGAGTACTGAGCACCTCGAGCACTGAGCACACAGCACCCTGAGTACTGAGCACCGAGCACCCCGAGCACTGAGCACCCAGCACCCCGAGCACTGAGCACCCAGCACCCCGAGCACTGAGCACGCAGCACCCTGAGTACTGAGCACCAAGCACCCTGAGTACTGAGCACCCAGCACCCTGAGCACTGAGTACCCAGCACCCTGAGCACTGAGCACCCAGCACCCTGAGCACTGAGCACCCAGCACCCTGAGCACTGTGCACCCAGCACCCTGAGTACTGAGCACTGAGCACTGAGCACCCAGCACCCCGAGCACTGAGCACCCAGCACCCTGAGTACTAAGCACCCAGCACCCTGAGTACTGAGCACCCAGCACCCTGAGTACTGAGCACCCAGCGTACTGAGCACCGACCACCCCGAGCACTGAGCACCCAGCACCCTGAGTACTGAGCACCTAGCACCCCGAGCACTGAGCACCCAGCACCCTGAGTATTGAGTACCGAGCACCCTGAGTACTGAGCACCCAGCACCCTGAGTACTGAGCACCCAGCGTACTGAGCACCGAGCCCCCAGCACCCTGAGTACTGAGCACCCAGCACTCTGAGCACTGAGCACCCAGGACCCTGAGTACTGAGCACTGAGCACCCCGAGTACTGAGCACCAGGCACCGCGAGCATTAAGCACGCAGCACGCCGAGCACCGAGCACCCAGCACCCTGAGCACTGAGCACCCAGCACCCTGAGCACTGAGCCCCCAGCACCCTGAGCACTGAGCACCCAGCACCCTGAGTACTGAGCACCCAACGTATTGAGCACCGAGCACCCTGAGCACTGAGTACCCAGCACCCTGAGTACTGAGCACCCAGCAAACTGAGCAATGAGCACCCTGAGTACTGAGCACCCAGCACCTTGAGCACTGAGCACCGAGCACCCCGAGCACTGAGCACCCAGCACCCTGAGTACTGAGCACCGAGCACCCCGAGCACTGAGCACCCAGCACCGTGAGCACTGAGCACCCAGCACCCCGAGCACTGAGCACCGAGAACCCTGAATACTGAGCACCCAGCACCCTGAATACTGAGCACCCAGCACCCTGAGCACTGAGTACCCAGCACCCTGAGCACTGAGCTCCCAGCACCCTGAGTACTGAGCACCCAGCACCCCGAGCACTGAGCACCCAGCACCCTGAGTACTGAGCACCGAGCACCCTGAGTACTGAGCACCCAGCACCCTGAGTACTGAGCACTAAGCGTACTGAGCACCGAGCACCCAGCACCCTGAGTACTGAGCACCCAGCACCCTGAGCACTGAGCACCCAGCACCCTGAGTACTGAGCACTGAGCACCCCGAGTACTGAGCACCGGGCACCGCGAGAACTAAGCACCCAGCACCCCGAGAACCGAGCACCCAGCACCCTGAGCACTGAGCACCCAGTACCCTGAGCACTGAGCACCCAGCACCCTGAGCACTGAGCACCCAGCACCCTGAGTACTGAGCACCCAGCACCCTGAGTACTGAGCACACAGCACCCTGAGCACTGAGCACCCAGCACCCTGAGTACTGAGCACCCAGCACCCTGAGCACTGAGCACCCAGCACCCTGAGTACTGAGCACCCAGCACCCTGAGTACTGAGCACACAGCACCCTGAGCACTGAGCACCGAGCACCCCGAGTACTGAGCACCCAGCACCCTGAGCACTGAGCACCCAGCACCCTGAGTACTGAGCACCAAGCACCCTGAGTACTGAACACCCAGCACCCTGAGCACTGAGCACCCTGAGCACTGAGTACTGATCACCGAGCTCCCCGAGAACTGAGCACCCAGCACCCTGAGTACTGAGCACCCAGCACCCCGAGCACTGAGCACCCAGCACCCCGAGCACTGAGCACCCAGCACCCTGAGTACTGAGCACCCTGAGTACTGAGCACTGAGCACCGAGCACCCTGAGTACTGAGCACCCTGAGGACTGAGCACCCAGCACCCTGAGCACTGAGCACCCAGCACCCTGAGTACTGAGCACAGATCACCCTGATCACTGAGCACCCAGCACCCCGAGCACTGAGCACCCAGCACCCTGAGTACTGAGCACCCAGCACCCTGAGCACTGAGCACCAAGCACCCTGAGTACTGAACACCCAGCACCCTGAGCACTGAGCACTGAGCACCCAGCACCCTGAGCACTGAGCACTGAGCACCCAGCACCCCGAGCACTGAGCACCCAGCACCCTGAGCACCCAGCACCCTGAGCACTGAGCACCCTGAGCACTGAGCACCCTGAGCACTGAGCACTGAGCATCCAGCACCCTGAGTACTGAGCACCCAACACTCTGAGCACTGAGCACCCAGCACGCTGAGTACTGAGCACCGATCACCCTGAGCACTGAGCACCTAGGACCCCGAGCACTGAGCACCCAGCACCCTGAGTACAGAGCACCCAGCACCCCGTGTACTGAGCACCCAGCACCCTGAGCACTGAGCACCCAGCACCCTGAGTACTGAGCACCGATCACCATGAGCACTGAGCACCCAGCACCCTGAGTACTGAGCACCCAGCAGCCTGAGCACTGAGCACCCAGCACCCTGAGCACTGAGCACCCAGCACCCTGAGTACTGAGCACCCAGCACCCTGAGTACTGAGTACCCAGCACCCTGAGCACTGAGCACCCAGCACCCTGAGTACTGAGCACCGAGCACCCTGAGTACTGAGCACCCAGCACCCTTAGTACTGAGCACCCAGCACCCTGAGCACTGAGCACCCAGCACCCTGAGTACTGAGCACCCAGCACCACCCTCAGCACTGAGCACCCAGCACCCCGAGCACTGAGCACCCAGCACCCTGAGCACTGAGCACCCAGCACCCTGAGTACTGAGCACCCAGCACCCCGAGTACTGAGCACCGAGCACCTCGAGCACTGAGCACCCAGCACCCTGAGTACTGAGCACCCAGCACCCTGAGTACTGAGCACTGAGCACCCCGAGTACTGAGCACCCAGCACCACGAGCACTGAGCAGCCACCAACCTGAGTACTGAGAACAGATCACCCTGAGTACTGAGCACCCAGCACCCTGAGTACTGAGCCCCCAGCACCCTGAGTACTGAGCACCCAGCACCCCGAGCACTGAGCACCCAGCACCCCGAGAATGAGCACCCAGCACCCTGAGTACTGAGAACCGACCACTCTGAGTACTGAGCACCCAGCACCCTGAGTACTGAGCCCCTAGAACCCTGAGAATGAGCACGCAGCACCATGAATACTGAGCACCCAGCACCCTGAGTACTGAGTACTAAGCACCCAGAGCACTGAGAACCCAGCACCTCGAGCACGGAGCACCCAGGACCCCGAGCACTGAGAACTGAGCACCCAGCACCCTGAGTACTGAGCACCGAGCTCCCCGAGCACTGAGCACCTTGAGTACTGAGCACCCAGCACCCCGATCACTGAGCACCCAGCACCCTGAGCACTGAGCACCCAGCACCCTGAGCTCTGAGCACCCAGCACCCTGAGTACTGAGCACCCAGCATGCTGAGTACTGAGCACCCAGCACCCCGAGCACTGAGCAACCAGCACCCTGAGTACTGAGCACTGAGCACCCAGCACCCCGAGCACTGAGCACCCAGCACCCTGAGCACTGAGCACCCAGCACCCTGAGCACGGAGCACCCCGAGGACTGAGCACCCAGCACACTGAGCACTGAGCACCCAGCACCCTGAGTACTGAGCACCCAGCACCCTGAGCACTGAGCACATAGCACCCTGAGCACTGAGCAGCCAGCACCCCGAGCACGGAGCACCCAGCACCCTGAGTACTGAGCACCCAGCACCCCGAGCACTGAGCACCCAGCACCCTGTGTACTGAGCACTGAGCACCCTGAGTACTAAGCACCCAGCACCCTGAGTACTGAGCACCCGGGACCCTGAGCACTGAGCACCGAGCACCCCGAGCACTGAGCACCCAGCACCCTGAGCACTCAGCACCCAGCACCCCGAGCACTGAGCACCCAGGACCCTGAGCCCTGAGCACCCAGCACCCTGAGCACGGAGCACCCCGAGGACTGAGCACCCAGCACCCTGAGCACTGAGCACCCAGCACCTTGAGTACTGAGCACCGAGCACCCCGAGCACTAAGCACCCAGCACCCAGAGTACTGAGCACCCAGCACCCTGACCACTGAGCACAGAGCACCCTGAGCAGTGAGCAGCCAGCACCCCGAGCACGGAGCACCCAGCACGCTGAGTACTGAGCACCCAACACCCAGAGTACTGAGCACCCAGCACCCTGAGCACTGAGCACCCAGCACCCCGAGTACTGAGCACCCAGCACCCTGAGTACTGAGCACCCAGCACCCTGAGCACTGAGCACCCAGAGGACTGAGCACCCAGCACCCTGAGCACTGAGCACCGATCACCCTGAGCACTGAGCACCCAGCACCCCGAGCACTGAGCACCCAGCACCCTGAGCACTGAGCACCCAGCACCCCGAGTACTGAGCACCCAGCACCCTGAGTACTGAGCACCCAGCACCCCGAGCACTGAGCACCCAGCACCCTGAGTATTGAGTACCGAGCACCCTGAGTACTGAGCACCCAGCACCCTGAGTACTGAGCACCCAGCGTACTGAGCACCGAGCCCCCAGCACCCTGAGTACTGAGCACCCAGCACTCTGAGCACTGAGCACCCAGGACCCTGAGTACTGAGCACTGAGCACCCCGAGTACTGAGCACCAGGCACCGCGAGCACTAAGCACCCAGCACGCCGAGCACCGAGCACCCAGCACCCTGAGCACTGAGCACCCAGCACCCTGAGCACTGAGCCCCCAGCACCCTGAGCACTGAGCACCCAGCACCCTGAGTACTGAGCACCCAACGTATTGAGCACCAAGCACCCTGAGCACTGAGTACCCAGCACCCTGAGTACTGAGCACCCAGCACACTGAGCAATGAGCACCCTGAGTACTGAGCACCCAGCACCTTGAGCACTGAGCACCGAGCACCCCGAGCACTGAGCACCCAGCACCCTGAGTACTGAGCACCGAGCACCCCGAGCACTGAGCACCCAGCACCGTGAGCACTGAGCACCCAGCACCCCGAGCACTGAGCACCGAGCACCCTGAATACTGAGCACCCAGCACCCTGAATACTGAGCACCCAGCACCCTGAGCACTGAGTACCCAGCACCCTGAGCACTGAGCTCCCAGCACCCTGAGTACTGAGCACCCAGCACCCCGAGCACTGAGCACCCAGCACCCTGAGTACTGAGCACCGAGCACCCTGAGTACTGAGCACCCAGCACCCTGAGTACTGAGCACCAAGCGTACTGAGCACCGAGCACCCAGCACCCTGAGTACTGAGCACCCAGCACCCTGAGCACTGAGCACCCAGCACCCTGAGTACTGAGCACTGAGCACCCCGAGTACTGAGCACCGGGCACCGCGAGAACTAAGCACCCAGCACCCCGAGAACCGAGCACCCAGCACCCTGAGCACTGAGCACCCAGTACCCTGAGCACTGAGCACCCAGCACCCTGAGCACTGAGCACCCAGCACCCTGAGTACTGAGCACCCAGCACCCTGAGTACTGAGCACACAGCACCCTGAGCACTGAGCACCCAGCACCCTGAGTACTGAGCACCCAGCACCCTGAGCACTGAGCACCCAGCACCCTGAGTACTGAGCACCCAGCACCCTGAGTACTGAGCACACAGCACCCTGAGCACTGAGCACCGAGCACCCCGAGTACTGAGCACCCAGCACCCTGAGCACTGAGCACCCAGCACCCTGAGTACTGAGCACCAAGCACCCTGAGTACTGAACACCCAGCACCCTGAGCACTGAGCACCCTGAGCACTGAGTACTGATCACCGAGCACCCCGAGAACTGAGCACCCAGCACCCTGAGTACTGAGCACCCAGCACCCCGAGCACTGAGCACCCAGCACCCCGAGCACTGAGCACCCAGCACCCTGAGTACTGAGCACCCTGAGTACTGAGCACTGAGCACCGAGCACCCTGAGTACTGAGCACCCTGAGGACTGAGCACCCAGCACCCTGAGCACTGAGCACCCAGCACCCTGAGTACTGAGCACAGATCACCCTGATCACTGAGCACCCAGCACCCCGAGCACTGAGCACCCAGCACCCTGAGTACTGAGCACCCAGCACCCTGAGCACTGAGCACCAAGCACCCTGAGTACTGAACACCCAGCACCCTGAGCACTGAGCACTGAGCACCCAGCACCCTGAGCACTGAGCACTGAGCACCCAGCACCCCGAGCACTGAGCACCCAGCACCCTGAGCACCCAGCACCCTGAGCCCTGAGCACCCTGAGCACTGAGCACCCTGAGCACTGAGCACTGAGCATCCAGCACCCTGAGTACTGAGCACCCAACACTCTGAGCACTGAGCACCCAGCACGCTGAGTACTGAGCACCGATCACACTGAGCACTGAGCACCTAGGACCCCGAGCACTGAGCACCCAGCACCCTGAGTACAGAGCACCCAGCACCCCGTGTACTGAGCACCCAGCACCCCGAGCACTGAGCACCCAGCACCCTGAGTACTGAGCACCGATCACCATGAGCACTGAGCACCCAGCACCCTGAGTACTGAGCACCCAGCAGCCTGAGCACTGAGCACCCAGCACCCTGAGCACTGAGCACCCAGCACCCTGAGTACTGAGCACCCAGCACCCTGAGTACTGAGTACCCAGCACCCTGAGCACTGAGCACCCAGCACCCTGAGTACTGAGCACCGAGCACCCTGAGTACTGAGCACCCAGCACCCTTAGTACTGAGCACCCAGCACCCTGAGCACTGAGCACCCAGCACCCTGAGTACTGAGCACCCAGCACCACCCTCAGCACTGAGCACCCAGCACCCCGAGCACTGAGCACCCAGCACCCTGAGCACTGAGCACCCAGCACCCTGAGTACTGAGCACCCAGCCCCCCGAGTACTGAGCACCGAGCACCTCGAGCACTGAGCACCCAGCACCCTGAGTACTGAGCACCCAGCACCCTGAGTACTGAGCACTGAGCACCCCGAGTACTGAGCACCCAGCACCACGAGCACTGAGCAGCCACCAACCTGAGTACTGAGAACAGATCACCCTGAGTACTGAGCACCCAGCAAACTGAGTACTGAGCCCCCAGCACCCTGAGTACTGAGAACCCAGCACCCCGAGCACTGAGCACCCAGCACCCCGAGAATGAGCACCCAGCACCCTGAGTACTGAGAACCGAGCACCCTGAGTACTGAGCACCCAGCACCCTGAGTACTGAGCCCCTAGAACCCTGAGAATGAGCACGCAGCACCATGAATACTGAGCACCCAGCACCCTGAGTACTGAGCACTAAGCACCCAGAGCACTGAGAACCCAGCACCCCGAGCACGGAGCACCCAGGACCCCGAGCACTGAGAACTGAGCACCCAGCACCCTGAGTACTGAGCACCGAGCTCCCCGAGCACTGAGCACCTTGAGTACTGAGCACCCAGCACCCCGATCACTGAGCACCCAGCACCCTGAGCACTGAGCACCCAGCACCCTGAGCTCTGAGCACCCAGCACCCTGAGTACTGAGCACCCAGCATGCTGAGTACTGAGCACCCAGCACCCCGAGCACTGAGCAACCAGCACCCTGAGTACTGAGCACTGAGCACCCAGCACCCCGAGCACTGAGCACCCAGCACCCTGAGCACTGAGCACCCAGCACCATGAGCACGGAGCACCCCGAGGACTGAGCACCCAGCACACTGAGCACTGAGCACCCAGCACCTTGAGTACTGAGCACCGAGCACCCCGAGCACTAAGCACCCAGCACCCTGAGTACTGAGCACCCAGCACCCTGAGCACTGAGCACATAGCACCCTGAGCACTGAGCAGCCAGCACACCGAGCACGGAGCACCCAGCACCCTGAGTACTGAGCACCCAGCACCCCGAGCACTGAGCACCCAGCACCCTGTGTACTGAGCACTGAGCACCCTGAGTACTAAGCACCCATCACCCTGAGTACTGAGCACCCGGGACCCTGAGCACTGAGCACCGAGCACCCCGAGCACTGAGCACCCAGCACCCTGAGCACTCAGCACCCAGCACCCCGAGCACTGAGCACCCAGGACCCTGAGCACTGAGCACCCAGCACCCTGAGCACGGAGCACCCCGAGGACTGAGCACCCAGCACCCTGAGCACTGAGCACCCAGCACCTTGAGTACTGAGCACCGAGCACCCCGAGCACTAAGCACCCAGCACCCAGAGTACTGAGCACCCAGCACCCTGACCACTGAGCACAGAGCACCCTGAGCAGTGAGCAGCCAGCACCCCGAGCACGGAGCACCCAGCACGCTGAGTACTGAGCACCCAACACCCAGAGTACTGAGCACCCAGCACCCTGAGCACTGAGCACCCAGCACCCCGAGTACTGAGCACCCAGCACCCTGAGTACTGAGCACCCAGCACCCTGAGCACTGAGCACCCAGAGGACTGAGCACCCAGCACCCTGAGCACTGAGCACCGATCACCCTGAGCACTGAGCACCCAGCACCCCGAGCACTGAGCACCCAGCACCCTGAGCACTGAGCACCCAGCACCCCGAGTACTGAGCACCCAGCACCCTGAGTACTGAGCACCCAGCACCCTGAGCACTGAGCACCCGGAGGACTGAGCACCCAGCACCCTGAGCACTGAGCACCGATCACCCTGAGCACTGAGCACCCAGCACCCCGAGTACTGAGCACCCAGCAGCCTGAGTACTGAGCACGCAGCACCCTGAGCACTGAGCACCCGGAGGACTGAGCACCCAGCACCCTGAGTACTGAGCACCCAGCACCCCGAGTACTGAGCACCCAGCACCCTGAGTACTGAGCACCCAGCACCCCGAGCACTGAGCACCCAGCACCCTGAGTACTGAGCACCCTGAGTACTGAGCACTGAGCACCGAGCACCCTGAGTACTGAGCACGCTGAGGACTGAGCACCCAGCACCCTGAGCACTGAGCACCCAGCACCCTGAGTACTGAGCACAGATCACCCTGATCACTGAGCACCCAGCACCCCGAGCACTGAGCACCCAGCACCCTGAGTACTGAGCACCCAGCACCCTGAGCACTGAGCACCAAGCACCCTGAGTACTGAACACCCAGCACCCTGAGCACTGAGCACTGAGCACCCAGCACCCTGAGCACTGAGCACTGAGCACCCAGCACCCCGAGCACTGAGCACCCAGCACCGTGAGCACCCAGCACCCTGAGGACTGAGCACCCTGAGCACTGAGCACCCTGAGCACTGAGCACTGAGCACCCAGCACCCTGAGTACTGAGCACCCAACACTCTGAGCACTGAGCACCCAGCACGCTGAGTACTGAGCACCGATCACCCTGAGCACTGAGCACCCAGCACCCTGAGTACAGAGCACCCAGCACCCCGTGTACTGAGCACCCAGCACCCCGAGCACTGAGCACCCAGCACCCTGAGTACTGAGCACTGATCACCATGAGCACTGAGCACCCAGGACCCTGAGTACTGAGCACCCAGCAGCCTGAGCACTGAGCACCCAGCACCCTGAGCACTGAGCACCCAGCACCCTGAGTACTGAGCACCCAGCACCCTGAGTACTGAGTACCCAGCACCCTGAGCACTGAGCACCCAGCACCCTGAGTACTGAGCACCGAGCACCCTGAGTACTGAGCACCCAGCACCCTTAGTACTGAGCACCCAGCACCCTGAGCACTGAGCACCCAGCACCCTGAGTACTGAGCACCCAGCACCACCCTCAGCACTGAGCACCCAGCACCCCGAGCACTGAGCAACCAGCACCCTGAGCACTGAGCACCCAGCACCCTGAGTACTGAGCACCCAGCACCCCGAGTACTGAGCACCGAGCACCTCGAGCACTGAGCACCCAGCACCCTGAGTACTGAGCACCCAGCACCCTGAGTACTGAGCACTGAGCACCCCGAGTACTGAGCACCCAGCACCCCGAGCACTGAGCACCCAGCAACCTGAGTACTGAGAACAGATCACCCTGAGTACTGAGCACCCAGCACCCTGAGTACTGAGCCCCCAGCACCCTGAGTACTGAGCACCCAGCACCCCGAGCACTGAGCAGCCAGCACCCCGAGAATGAGCACCCAGCACCCTGAGTACTGAGAACCGAGCACCCTGAGTACTGAGCACCCAGCACCCTGAGTACTGAGCCCCTAGAACCCTGAGAATGAGCACGCAGCACCATGAGTACTGAGCACCCAGCACCCTGAGTACTGAGCACTAAGCACCCAGAGCACTGAGAACCCAGCACCCCGAGCACGGAGCACCCAGGACCGCGAGCACTGAATACTGAGCACCCAGCACCCTGAGTACTGAGCACCCAGCACCCTGAGTACTGAGTACCCACCACCCTGAGCACTGAGCACCCAGCACCCTGAGTACTGAGCACCGCGCACCCTGAGTACTGAGCACCCAGCAACCTTAGTACTGAGCACCCAGCACCCTGAGCACTGAGCACCCAGCACCCTGAGTACTGAGCACCCAGCACCACCCTCAGCACTGAGCACCCAGCACCCCGAGCACTGAGCACCCAGCACCCTGAGCACTGAGCACCCAGCACCCCGAGTACTGAGCACCCAGCACCCCGAGTACTGAGCACCGAGCACCCCGAGCACTGAGCACCCAGCACCCTGAGTACTGAGCACCCAGCACCCTGAGTACTGAGCACTGAGCACCCCGAGTACTGAGCACCCAGAACCCCGAGCACTGAGCACCCAGCACCCTGAGTACTGAGAACCGAGCACCCTGAGTACTGAGCACCCAGCACCCTGAGTACTGAGCCCCTAGCACCCTGAGAATGAGCACCCAGCACCATGAGTACTGAGCACCCAGCACCCTGAGTACTGAGCACTAAGCACCCAGAGCACTGAGCACCCAGCACCCTGAGCACGGAGCACCCAGGACCCCGAGCACTGAGAACTGAGCACCCAGCACCCTGAGTAATGAGCACCGAGCTCCCTGAGCACTGAGCACCCTGAGTACTAAGCACCCAGCACCCCAATCACTGAGCAACCAGCACCCTGAGCAGTGTGACACCAGCACCCTGAGCACTGAGCACCCAGCACCCTGAGTATTGAGCACCCAGCACGCTGAGTACTGAGCACCCAGCACCCCGAGCACTGAGCACCCAGCACCCTGAGTACTGAGCACTGAGCACCCAGCACCCCGAGCACTGAGCACCCAGCACCCTGTGTACTGATCACTGAGCACCCTGAGTACTAAGCACCCAGCACCATGAGTACTGAGCACCCAGGACCCTGAGCACTGAGCACCGAGCACCCCGAGCACTGAGCACCCAGCACCCTGAGCACTCAGCACCCAGCACCCCGAGCACTGAGCACCCAGCACCCTGAGCACTGAGCACCCAGCACCCTGAGCACCCCGAGGACTGAGCACCCAGCACCCTGAGCACTGAGCACCCAGCACCTTGAGTACTGAGCACCGAGCACCCCGAGCACTAAGCACCCAGCACCCTGAGTACAGAGCACCCAGCACCCTGAGCACTGAGCACCCAGCACCCTGAGCACTGAGCACCCAGCACCCCGAGCACGGAGCACCCAGCACCCTGAGTACTGAGCACCCAACACCCAGAGTACTGAGCACCCAGCATCCTGAGCACTGAGCACCCAGCACCCTGAGTACTGAGCACCCAGCACACTGAGTACTGAGCACCCAGCACCCTGAGCACTGAGCACCCGGGGGACTGAGCACCCAGCACCCTGAGCACTGAGCACCCAGCACCCTGAGTACTGAGCACCCAGCACACTGAGTACTGAGCACCCAGCACCCTGAGCACTGAGCACCCGGGGGACTGAGCACCCAACACCCAGAGTACTGAGCACCCAGCACCCAGAGTACTGAGCACCCAGCATCCTGAGTACTGAGCACCCAGCACCCCGAGCACTGAGCACTCAGCACCCTGAGTACTGAGCACCCTGAGTACTGAGCACTGAGCACCGAGCACCCTGGGTACTGAGCACCCTGAGGACTGAGCACCCAGCACCCTGAGCACTGAGCACCCAGCACCCTGAGTACTGAGCACTGATCACCCTGAGCACTGAGCACCCAGCACCCCAAGCACTGAGCACCCAGCACCCTGAGTACTGAGCACCCAGCACCCTGAGCACTGAGCACCGAGCACCCTGAGTACTGAACACCCAGCACCCTGAGCACTGAGCACTGAGCACAGAGCACCCTGAGCACTGAGCAATGAGCACCCAGCACCCCGAGCACTGAGCACCCAGCACCCTGAGCACCCAGCACCCTGAGCACTGAGCACCCTGAGCACTGAGCACTCTGAGCACTGAGCACTGAGCAACCAGCACCCTGAGTACTGAGCACCCAACACTCTGAGCACTGAGAACCCAGCACGCTGAGTACTGAGCACTGTGCACACAGCACCCTGTGTACTGAGCACCTAGCACCCCGAGCACTGAGCACCCAGCACCCCGAGCACTGCGCACTGAGCACACTGAGCACTGAGCACCCAGCACCCCGAGTACTGAGCACTGAGCACCCTGAGTACTGAGCAACCAGCACCCCTAGTACTGAGCACTGAGCACCCTGAGTACTGAGCACTCAGCACCCTGAGCACTGAGAACCCTGAGTACTGAGCACCGAGCACCCTGAGTACTGAGCACCCAGCACCCTGAGCACTGAGCACGGAGCACCCCGAGGACTGAGCACCCAGCACCCTGAGCACTGAGCACCCAGCACCTTGAGTACTGAGCACCGAGCACCCCGAGCACTGAGCACCCAGCACCCTGAATACTGAGCACCCAGCACCCTGAGCACTGAGCACCCAGCACCCCGAGCACTGAGCACACAGCACCCCGAGCACTGAGCACCCAGCACCCTGAGTACTGAGCACCCAACACCGAGAGTACTGAGCACACAGCACCCTGAGCACTGAGCACCCAGCACCCTGAGTACTGAGCAACCAGCACCCTGAGTACTGACCACCCAGCACCCTGAACACTGAGCACTGAGCACCCAACACCCTGAGCACTGAGCACTGAGCACCCAGCACCCCGAGCACTGAGCACCGAGCACCCCGAGCACTGAGCACCCAGCACCCTGAGCACTGAGCACCCTGAGGACTGAGCACCCAGCACCCTGAGCAGTGAGCACCCAGCACGCTGAGTACTGAGCACCGATCACCCTGAGCACTGAGCACCCAGGACCCCGAGCACTGAGCACCCAGCACCCTGAGTACAGAGCACACAGCACCCCGAGTACTGAGCACCCAGCACCCTGAGCACTGAGCACCCAGCACCCTGAGTACTGAGCACCCTGAGTACTGAGCACCCATCACCCTGAGCACTGAGCACCCAGCACCCTGAGTACTGAGCACCCAGCACCCTGAGCACTGAGGACCCAGCACCCTGAGCACTGAGCACCCAGCACCCTGAGTACTGAGCACCCAGCACCCTGAATACTGAGTACCCAGCACCCTGAGCTCTGAGCACCCAGCACCCTGAGTACTGAGCACCGAGCACCCTGAGTACTGAGCACACAGCACCCTGAGTACTGAGCACCCAGCACCCTGAGCACTGAGCACCCAGCGCCCCGAGCACTGAGCACCCAGCACCCAGCGCCCCGAGCACTGAGCACCCAGCACCCTGAGCACTGACCACCCAGCACCCCGAGCACTGAGCACCCAGCACCCCGAGCACTGAGCACCCAGCGCCCTGAGCACTGAGCACCCAGCACACTGAGCACTGAGCACCCAGCCCCCTGAGTACTGAGCACCCAGCACCATGAGTACTGAGCACCCAGCACCCTAAGTACTGAGCACTCAGCACCCTGAGTACAGAGCACGGAGCACCCCGAGCACTGAGCACCCTGAGTACTGAGCACCCAGCACCCCGATCACTGAGCACCCAGCACCCTGAGCTCTGAGCACCCAGCACCCGGAGCACTGAGCACCCAGCACTATGAGCACGGAGAACCCCGAGGACTGAGCACCCAGCACCCTGAGCACTGAGCACCCAGCACCTTGAGTACTGAGCACCGAGCACCTCGAGCACTAACCACCCAGCACCCTGAGTACTGAGCACCCAGCAACCTGAGCACTGAGCATCCAGAACCCTGAGCACTGAGCACCCAGCACCCTGAGCACGGAGCACCCAGCACCCTGAGTACTGAGCACCAAACACCCAGAGTACTGAGCACCCAGCACCCTGAGCACTGAGCACCCATCACCCTGAGTACTGAGCACCCAGCACCCTGAGTACTGAACACCCAGCACCCTGAGCACTGAGCACTGAGCACCCTGAGCACTGAGTACTGAGCACTGAGCACCCTGAGCACTGAGCACCCAGCACCCCGAGCACTGAGCACCCAGTGCCCTGAGCACTGAGCACCCAGCACCCTGAGAACAGAGCACCCAGCACCCTGAGTACTGAGCACCCAGCACCCTGAGTACTGAGCACCCAGCACCCTGAGCACTGAGCACTGAGCACCCAGCACCTTGAGCACTGAGCACTGACCACCAAGCACCCCGAGCACTGAGCACCCAGCACCCCGAGCACTGAGCACCCAGTGCCCTGAGCACTGAGCACCCAGAACACAGAGCACTGAGCACCCAGCCCCCTGAGTACTGAGCACCCAGCACCATGAGTACTGAGCACCCAGCACCCTGAGTACTGAGCACTCAGCACCCTGAGTACTGAGCACCGAGCACCCCGAGCACAGAGCACCCAGCACCCTGAGCACTGAGCACCCTGAGGAATGAGCACCCATCACCCTGAGCACTGAGCACCCAGCACCCTGAATACTGAGCACCGATCACCCTGAGCACTGAGCACCCAGCACCCCGAGCACTGAGCACCCAGCACCCTGAGTACTGAGCACCCAGCACCCTGAGCACTGAGCACCCAGCACCCTGAGTACTGAGCACCCTGAGTACTGAGCACCGATCACCCTGAGCACTGAGCACCCAGCACCCTGAGTACTGAGCACCCAGCACCCTGAGCACTGAGCACCCAGCACCCTGAGCACTGAGCACCCAGAACCCTGAGTACTGAGCACCCAGCACCCTGAGTGCTGAGTACCCCACACCCTGAGCACTGAGCACCCAGCACCCTGAGTACTGAGCACCGAGCACCCTGAGTACTGAGCACCCAGCACCCTGAGTACTGAGCACCCAGCACCCTGAGCACTGAGCACCCAGCACCCTGAGTACTGAGCACCAAGCACCCTGAGTACTGAGCACCCAGCACCCAGAGCACTGAGCATCCAGCACCCCGAGCACGGAGCACCCAGGACCCCGAGCACTGAGTACTGAGCACCCAGCACCCTGAGTACTGATCACCGAGCTCCCCGAGCACTGAGCACCCTGAGTACTGAGCACCCAGCACCCCGATCACTGAGCACCCAGCACCCTGAGCACTGAGCACCCAGCACCCTGAGCACTGAGCACCCAGCACACTGAGTACTGAGCACCCAGCACGCTGAGTACTGAGCACCCAGCACCCCGAGCACTGAGCACCCAGCACCCTGAGTACTGAGCACTGAGCACCTAGCACCCTGAGCACTGAGCACCCAGCACCCTGTGTACTGAGCACTGAGCACCCTGAGTACTAAGCACCCAGCACCCTTAGTACTGAGCACCCAGGACCCTGAGCACTGAGCACCGAGCACCCGAGCACTGAGCACCCAGCACCCTGAGCACTGAGCACCCAGCACCATGAGCACGGAGCACCCCGAGGACTGAGCACCCAGCACCCTGAGCACTGAGCACCCAGCACCTTCAGTACTGAGCACCGAGCACAACGAGCACTGAGCACCCAGCACCCTGAGTACTGAGCACCCAGCACCCTGAGCACTGAGCACCCAGCTCCCTGAGCACTGAGCACCAAGCACCCTGAGCACTGAGCCCCCAGCACCCTGAGTACTGAGCACCCAGCAACCCGAGCACTGAGCACCCAGCACCCTGAGAATGAGCACCCAGCACCATGAGTACTGAACACCCAGCACCCTGAGTACTGAGCACTAAGCACCCAGAGCACTGAGCACCCAGCACCCCGAGCACGGAGCACCCAGGACCCCGAGCACTGAGAACTGAGCACCCAGCACCCTGAGTACTGAGCAACGAGATCCCCGAGCACTGAGCACACTGAGTACTGAGCACCCAGCACCCGGAGCACTGAGCACCCAGCACCCTGAGCACTGAGTACCCAGCACCATGAGCACGGAGCACCCCGAGGACTGAGCACCCAGCACCCTGAGCACTGAGCACCCAGCACCTTGAGTACTGAGCACCGAGCACCTCGAGCACTAAGCACCCAGCACCCTGAGTACTGAGCACCCAGCACCCTGAGCACTGAGCACCCAGAACCCTGAGCACTGAGCACCCAGCACCCTGAGCACGGAGCACCCAGCACCCTGAGTACTGAGCACCCAACACCCAGAGTACTGAGCAGCCAGCACCCTGAGCACTGAGCACCCAGCACCCTGAGTACTGAGCACCCAGCACCCTGAGTACTGAACACCCAGCACCCTGAGCACTGAGCACTGAGCACCCTGAGCACTGAGTACTGAGCACTGAGCACCCTGAGCACTGAGCACCCAGCACCCCGAGTACTGAGCACCCAGCACCCCGAGCACTGAGCACCCAGCACCCCGAGCACTGAGCACTGAGCACCCTGAGCACTGAGCACCCAGCACCCCGAGTACTGAGCACTGAGCACCCTGAGTACTGAGCACCAAGCACCCTGAGTACTGAGCACCCAGCACCCTGAGTACTGAGCACCCAGCACCCCGAGCACTGAGCACCCAGCACCCTGAGTACAGAGCACCCTGATTACTGAGCACTGAGCACCGAGCATCCTGAGTACTGAGCACCCAGCTCGCCGAGCACTGAGCACCCAGCACCCTGAGCACTGAGAACCCAGCACCCTGAGCACTGAGCACCCAGCACCCTGAGTACTGAGCACCCAGCTTCCTGAGCACTGAGCACCCAGCACCCTGAGTACTGAGCACCCAGCACCACCCTCAGCACTGAGCACCCAGCACCCCGAGCACTGAGCACCCAGCAACCTGAGCACTGAGCACCCAGCACCCCGAGTACTGAGCACCCTGCACCCCGAGTACAGAGCACCGAGCACCCCGAGCACTGAGCACCCAGCACCCTGAGTACTGAGCACCCAGCACCCTGAGTACTGAGCACTGAGCACCCCGAGTACTGAGCACCCAGCACCCCGAGCACTGAGCAGCCACCAACCTGAGTACTGAGAACAGATCACCCTGAGTACTGAGCACCCAGCACCCTGAGTACTGAGCACCCAGCACCCTGAGTACTGAGCACCCAGCACCCCGAGCACTGAGCACCAAGCACCCCGAGAATGAGCAGCCAGCACCCTGAGTACTGAGAACCGAGCACCCTGATACTGAGCACCCAGCACCCTGAGTACTGAGCCCCCAGCACCCTGAGTACTGAGCACCCAGCAACCCGAGCACTGAGCACCCAGCACCCTGAGAATGAGCACCCAGCACCATGAGTACTGAGCACCCAGCACCCTGAGTACTGAGCACTAAGCACCCAGAGCACTGAGCACCCAGCACCCCGAGCACGGAGCACCCAGGACCCCGAGCACTGAGAACTGAGCACCCAGCACCCTGAGTACTGAGCAACGAGATCCCCGAGCACTGAGCACACTGAGTACTGAGCACCCAGCACCCGGAGCACTGAGCACCCAGCACCCTGAGCACTGAGCACCCAGCACCATGAGCACGGAGCACCCCGAGGACTGAGCACCCAGCACCCTGAGCACTGAGCACCCAGAACCCTGAGCACTGAGCACCCAGCACCCTGAGCACGGAGCACCCAGCACCCTGAGTACTGAGCACCCAACACCCAGAGTACTGAGCACCCAGCACCCTGAGCACTGAGCACCCAGCACCCTGAGTACTGAGCACCCAGCACCCTGAGTACTGAACACCCAGCACCCTGAGCACTGAGCACTGAGCACCCTGAGCACTGAGTACTGAGCACTGAGCACCCTGAGCACTGAGCACCCAGCACCCCGAGTACTGAGCACCCAGCACCAAGAGCACTGAGCACCCAGCACCCCGAGCACTGAGCACTGAGCACCATGAGCACTGAGCACCCAGCACCCCGAGTACTGAGCACTGAGCACCCTGAGTACTGAGCACCAAGCACCCTGAGTACTGAGCACCCAGCACCCTGAGTACTGAGCACCCAGCACCCTGAGCACTGAGCACCCAGCACCCTGAGTACTGAGCACAGAGCACTCTGAGCACTGAGCACCCAGCACCCTGAGCACTGAGCACCCTGAGCACTGAGCACCCTGAGCACTGAGCACTGAGCACCCAGCAACCTGAGTACTGAGCACCCAACACTCTGAGCACTGAGCACCCAGCACGCTGAGTACTGAGCACTGAGCACACAGCACCCTGAGTACTGAGCACCCAGCACCCCGAGCACTGAGCACCCAGCGCCCCGAGCACTGAGCACCGAGCACCCTGAGCACTGAGCACTGAGCACACTGAGAACTGAGCACCCAGCACCCCGAGTACTGAGCACTGAGCACCCTGAGTACTGAGCACCCAACACCCAGAGTACTGAGCACCCAGCACCCTGAGAACTGAGCACCCAGCACCCTGAGTACTGAGCACCCAGCACCCTGAGTACTGAGCACCCAGGACCCTGAACACTGAGAACTGAGCACCCAGCACCTTGAGCACTGAGCACTGACCACCCAGCACCCCGAGCACTGAGGACCCAGCACCCCGAGCACTGAGCACCCAGCGCCCTGAGCACTGAGCACCCAGCACACTGAGCACTGAGCACCAAGCCCCCTGAGTACTGAGCACCCAGCACCATGAGTACTGAGCACCCAGCACCCTGAGTACTGAGCACTCAGCACCCTGAGTACTGAGCACCGAGCACCCTGAGTACTGAGCACCGATCACCCTGAGCACTGAGCACCCAGCACCCCGAGCACTGAGCACCCAGCACCCTGAGTACTGAGCACCCAGCACCCTGAGCATTGAGTACCCAGCACCCTTAGTACTGAGCACCCTGAGTACTGAGCACCGATCACCCTGAGCACTGAGCACCCAGCAGCCTGAGTACTGAGCACCCAGCACCCTGAGCACTGAGCACCCAGCACCCTGAGCACTGAGCAACCAGCACCCTGAGTACTGAGCACCCAGCACCCTGAGTACTGAGTACCCAGCACCCTGAGCACTGAGCACCCAGCACCCTGAGTACTGAGCACCGAGCACCCTGAGTAATGAGCACCCTGCACCCTGAGTACTGAGCACCCAGCACCCTGAGCACTGAGCACCCAGCACCCTGAGTACTGAGCACCCAGCACTCTGAGTACTGAGCACCCAGCACCCAGAGCACTGAGCACCCAGCACCCTGAGCACGGAGCACCCAGGACCCCGAGCACTGAGTACTGAGCACCCAGCACCCTGAGTACTGATCACCGAGCTCCCCGAGCACTGAGCACCCTGAGTACTGAGCACCCAGCACCCCGATCACTGAGCACCCAGCACCCTGAGCACTGAGCACCCAGCACCCTGAGCACTGAGCACCCTGCACACTGAGTACTGAGCACCCAGCACGCTGAGTACTGAGCACCCAGCACCCCGAGCACTGAGCACCCAGCACCCTGAGTACTGAGCACTGAGCACCCAGCACCCCGAGCACTGAGCACCCAGCACCCCGAGCACTGAGCACCCAGTGCCCTGAGCACTGAGCACCCAGAACACAGAGCACTGAGCACCCAGCCCCCTGAGTACTGAGCACCCAGCACCATGAGTACTGAGCACCCAGCACCCTGAGTACTGAGCACTCAGCACCCTGAGTACTGAGCACCGAGCACCCCGAGCACAGAGCACCCAGCACCCTGAGCACTGAGCACCCTGAGGAATGAGCACCCATCACCCTGAGCACTGAGCACCCAGCACCCTGAATACTGAGCACCGATCACCCTGAGCACTGAGCACCCAGCACCCCGAGCACTGAGCACCCAGCACCCTGAGTACTGAGCACCCAGCACCCTGAGCACTGAGCACCCAGCACCCTGAGTACTGAGCACCCTGAGTACTGAGCACCGATCACCCTGAGCACTGAGCACCCAGCACCCTGAGTACTGAGCACCCAGCACCCTGAGCACTGAGCACCCAGCACCCTGAGCACTGAGCACCCAGCACCCTGAGTACTGAGCACCCAGCACCCTGAGTGCTGAGTACCCCACACCCTGAGCACTGAGCACCCAGCACCCTGAGTACTGAGCACCGAGCACCCTGAGTACTGAGCACCCAGCACCCTGAGTACTGAGCACCCAGCACCCTGAGCACTGAGCACCCAGCACCCTGAGTACTGAGCACCCAGCACCCTGAGTACTGAGCACCCAGCACCCAGAGCACTGAGCACCCAGCACCCCGAGCACGGAGCACCCAGGACCCCGAGCACTGAGTACTGAGCACCCAACACCCAGAGTACTGAGCAGCCAGCACCCTGAGCACTGAGCACCCAGCACCCTGAGTACTGAGCACCCAGCACCCTGAGTACTGAACACCCAGCACCCTGAGCACTGAGCACCCTGAGCACCCTGAGCACTGAGTACTGAGCACTGAGCACCCTGAGCACTGAGCACCCAGCACCCCGAGTACTGAGCACCCAGCACCCCGAGCACTGAGCACCCAGCACCCCGAGCACTGAGCACTGAGCACCCTGAGCACTGAGCACCCAGCACCCCGAGTACTGAGCACTGAGCACCCTGAGTACTGAGCACCAAGCACCCTGAGTACTGAGCACCCAGCACCCTGAGTACTGAGCACCCAGCACCCCGAGCACTGAGCACCCAGCACCCTGAGTACAGAGCACCCTGATTACTGAGCACTGAGCACCGAGCATCCTGAGTACTGAGCACCCAGCTCGCCGAGCACTGAGCACCCAGCACCCTGAGCACTGAGAACCCAGCACCCTGAGCACTGAGCACCCAGCACCCTGAGTACTGAGCACCCAGCTTCCTGAGCACTGAGCACCCAGCACCCTGAGTACTGAGCACCCAGCACCACCCTCAGCACTGAGCACCCAGCACCCCGAGCACTGAGCACCCAGCAACCTGAGCACTGAGCACCCAGCACCCCGAGTACTGAGCACCCTGCACCCCGAGTACAGAGCACCGAGCACCCCGAGCACTGAGCACCCAGCACCCTGAGTACTGAGCACCCAGCACCCTGAGTACTGAGCACTGAGCACCCCGAGTACTGAGCACCCAGCACCCCGAGCACTGAGCAGCCACCAACCTGAGTACTGAGAACAGATCACCCTGAGTACTGAGCACCCAGCACCCTGAGTACTGAGCACCCAGCACCCTGAGTACTGAGCACCCAGCACCCCGAGCACTGAGCACCAAGCACCCCGAGAATGAGCAGCCAGCACCCTGAGTACTGAGAACCGAGCACCCTGATACTGAGCACCCAGCACCCTGAGTACTGAGCCCCCAGCACCCTGAGTACTGAGCACCCAGCAACCCGAGCACTGAGCACCCAGCACCCTGAGAATGAGCACCCAGCACCATGAGTACTGAGCACCCAGCACCCTGAGTACTGAGCACTAAGCACCCAGAGCACTGAGCACCCAGCACCCCGAGCACGGAGCACCCAGGACCCCGAGCACTGAGAACTGAGCACCCAGCACCCTGAGTACTGAGCAACGAGATCCCCGAGCACTGAGCACACTGAGTACTGAGCACCGGGCACCCGGAGCACTGAGCACCCAGCACCCTGAGCACTGAGCACCCAGCACCATGAGCACGGAGCACCCCGAGGACTGAGCACCCAGCACCCTGAGCACTGAGCACCCAGAACCCTGAGCACTGAGCACCCAGCACCCTGAGCACGGAGCACCCAGCACCCTGAGTACTGAGCACCCAACACCCAGAGTACTGAGCACCCAGCACCCTGAGCACTGAGCACCCAGCACCCTGAGTACTGAGCACCCAGCACCCTGAGTACTGAACACCCAGCACCCTGAGCACTGAGCACTGAGCACCCTGAGCACTGAGTACTGAGCACTGAGCACCCTGAGCACTGAGCACCCAGCACCCCGAGTACTGAGCACCCAGCACCAAGAGCACTGAGCACCCAGCACCCCGAGCACTGAGCACTGAGCACCATGAGCACTGAGCACCCAGCACCCCGAGTACTGAGCACTGAGCACCCTGAGTACTGAGCACCAAGCACCCTGAGTACTGAGCACCCAGCACCCTGAGTACTGAGCACCCAGCACCCTGAGCACTGAGCACCCAGCACCCTGAGTACTGAGCACAGAGCACTCTGAGCACTGAGCACCCAGCACCCTGAGCACTGAGCACCCTGAGCACTGAGCACCCTGAGCACTGAGCACTGAGCACCCAGCACCCTGAGTACTGAGCACCCAACACTCTGAGCACTGAGCACCCAGCACGCTGAGTACTGAGCACTGAGCACACAGCACCCTGAGTACTGAGCACCCAGCACCCCGAGCACTGAGCACCCAGCGCCCCGAGCACTGAGCACCGAGCACCCTGAGCACTGAGCACTGAGCACACTGAGAACTGAGCACCCAGCACCCCGAGTACTGAGCACTGAGCACCCTGAGTACTGAGCACCCAACACCCAGAGTACTGAGCACCCAGCACCCTGAGAACTGAGCACCCAGCACCCTGAGTACTGAGCACCCAGCACCCTGAGTACTGAGCACCCAGGACCCTGAACACTGAGCACTGAGCACCCAGCACCTTGAGCACTGAGCACTGACCACCCAGCACCCCGAGCACTGAGGACCCAGCACCCCGAGCACTGAGCACCCAGCGCCCTGAGCACTGAGCACCCAGCACACTGAGCACTGAGCACCAAGCCCCCTGAGTACTGAGCACCCAGCACCATGAGTACTGAGCACCCAGCACCCTGAGTACTGAGCACTCAGCACCCTGAGTACTGAGCACCGAGCACCCTGAGTACTGAGCACCGATCACCCTGAGCACTGAGCACCCAGCACCCCGAGCACTGAGCACCCAGCACCCTGAGTACTGAGCACCCAGCACCCTGAGCATTGAATACCCAGCACCCTTAGTACTGAGCACCCTGAGTACTGAGCACCGATCACCCTGAGCACTGAGCACCCAGCAGCCTGAGTACTGAGCACCCAGCACCCTGAGCACTGAGCACCCAGCACCCTGAGCACTGAGCACCCAGCACCCTGAGTACTGAGCACCCAGCACCCTGAGTACTGAGTACCCAGCACCCTGAGCACTGAGCACCCAGCACCCTGAGTACTGAGCACCGAGCACCCTGAGTACTGAGCACCCTGCACCCTGAGTACTGAGCACCCAGCACCCTGAGCACTGAGCACCCAGCACCCTGAGTACTGAGCACCCAGCACTCTGAGTACTGAGCACCCAGCACCCAGAGCACTGAGCACCCAGCACCCTGAGCACGGAGCACCCAGGACCCCGAGCACTGAGTACTGAGCACCCAGCACCCTGAGTACTGATCACCGAGCTCCCCGAGCACTGAGCACCCTGAGTACTGAGCACCCAGCACCCCGATCACTGAGCACCCAGCACACTGAGCACTGAGCACCCAGCACCCTGAGCACTGAGCACCCTGCACACTGAGTACTGAGCACCCAGCACGCTGAGTACTGAGCACCCAGCACCCCGAGCACTGAGCACCCAGCACCCTGAGTACTGAGCACTGAGCACCCAGCACCCCGAGCACTGAGCACCCAGCACCCTGTGTACTGAGCACTGAGCACCCTGAGTACTAAGCACCCAGCACCCTGAGTACTGAGCACCCAGGACCCTGAGCACTGAGCACCGAGCACCCCGAGCACTGAGCACCCAGCACCCTGAGCACTCAGCACCCAGCACCCCGAGCACTGAGCACCCAGCACCCTGAGCACTGAGCACCCAGCACCATGAGCACGGAGCACCCCGAGGACTGAGCACCAAGCACCCTGAGCACTGAGCACCCAGCACCTTCAGTACTGGGCACCGAGCACCTCGAGCACTAAGCACCCAGCACGCTGAGTACTGAGCACCCAGCACCCTGAGCACTGAGCACCCAGAAACCTGAGCACTGAGCACCCAGCACCCTGAGCACGGAGCACCCAGCACCCTGAGTACTGAGCACCCAACACCCAGAGTACTGAGCACCCAGCACCCTGAGCACTGAGTACTGAGCACTGAGCACCCTGAGCACTGAGCACCCAGCACCCCGAGTACTGAGCACCCAGCACCCCGAGCACTGAGCACCCAGCGCCCCGAGCACTGAGCACCCAGCACCGCGAGCACTGAGCACCCAGCACCCCGAGCACTGAGCACCCAGCGCCCTGAGCACTGAGCACCCAGCACCACGAGTACTGAGCACCGAGCACCCTTAGTACTGAGCACCAAGCACCCCGAGTACTGAGCACCGAGCACCCTGAGTACTGAGCACCCAGCACCCTGATCACTGAGCACGGAGCACCCCGAGGACTGAGCACCCAGCACCCCGAGCACTGAGCACCCAGCACCTTGAGTACTGAGCACCGAGCACAATGAGCACTGAGCACCCAGCACCCTGAGTACTGAGCACCCAGCACCCTGAGCACTGAGCACCCAGCTCCCTGAGCACTGAGCACGCAGCACCCCGAGCACTGAGCACCCAGCACCCTGAGTACTGAGCACAGAGCACCCTGAGCACTGAGCACTGAGCACCCAGCACCCTGAGCACTGAGCACTGAGCACCCAGCACCACAGCCCTGAGCACCCAGCACCCCGAGCACTGAGCACCCAGCACCCTGAGCACTGAGCACCCAGCACCCTGAGTACTGAGCAACCAGCAACCTGAGTACTGAGCACCCAGCACCCTGAGTACTGAGCACTCAGCACCCTGAGTACTGAGCACCGAGCACACCGAGCAATGAGCACCCAGCACCCTGAGCACTGAGCACCCGGAGGACTGTGCACCCAGCACCCTGAGCACTGAGCACCGATCACCCTGAGCAGTGAGCACCCAGCACCCCGAGCACTGAGCACCCAGCACCCTGAGTACTGAGCACCCAGCACCCCGAGTACTGAGCACCCAGCACCCTGTGTACTGAGCACTGAGCACCCTGAGTACTAAGCACCCAGCACCCTTAGTACTGAGCACCCAGGACCCTGAGCACTGAGCACCGAGCACCCGAGCACTGAGCACCCAGCACCCTGAGCACTGAGCACCCAGCACCATGAGCACGGAGCACCCCGAGGACTGAGCACCCAGCACCCTGAGCACTGAGCACCCAGCACCTTCAGTACTGAGCACCGAGCACAACGAGCACTGAGCACCCAGCACCCTGAGTACTGAGCACCCAGCACCCTGAGCACTGAGCACCCAGCTCCCTGAGCACTGAGCACCAAGCACCCTGAGCACTGAGCCCCCAGCACCCTGAGTACTGAGCACCCAGCAACCCGAGCACTGAGCACCCAGCACCCTGAGAATGAGCACCCAGCACCATGAGTACTGAACACCCAGCACCCTGAGTACTGAGCACTAAGCACCCAGAGCACTGAGCACCCAGCACCCCGAGCACGGAGCACCCAGGACCCCGAGCACTGAGAACTGAGCACCCAGCACCCTGAGTACTGAGCAACGAGATCCCCGAGCACTGAGCACACTGAGTACTGAGCACCCAGCACCCGGAGCACTGAGCACCCAGCACCCTGAGCACTGAGTACCCAGCACCATGAGCACGGAGCACCCCGAGGACTGAGCACCCAGCACCCTGAGCACTGAGCACCCAGCACCTTGAGTACTGAGCACCGAGCACCTCGAGCACTAAGCACCCAGCACCCTGAGTACTGAGCACCCAGCACCCTGAGCACTGAGCACCCAGAACCCTGAGCACTGAGCACCCAGCACCCTGAGCACGGAGCACCCAGCACCCTGAGTACTGAGCACCCAACACCCAGAGTACTGAGCAGCCAGCACCCTGAGCACTGAGCACCCAGCACCCTGAGTACTGAGCACCCAGCACCCTGAGTACTGAACACCCAGCACCCTGAGCACTGAGCACTGAGCACCCTGAGCACTGAGTACTGAGCACTGAGCACCCTGAACACTGAGCACCCAGCACCCCGAGTACTGAGCACCCAGCACCCCGAGCACTGAGCACCCAGCACCCCGAGCACTGAGCACTGAGCACCCTGAGCACTGAGCACCCAGCACCCCGAGTACTGAGCACTGAGCACCCTGAGTACTGAGCACCAAGCACCCTGAGTACTGAGCACCCAGCACCCTGAGTACTGAGCACCCAGCACCCCGAGCACTGAGCACCCAGCACCCTGAGTACAGAGCACCCTGATTACTGAGCACTGAGCACCGAGCATCCTGAGTACTGAGCACCCAGCTCGCCGAGCACTGAGCACCCAGCACCCTGAGCACTGAGAACCCAGCACCCTGAGCACTGAGCACCCAGCACCCTGAGTACTGAGCACCCAGCTTCCTGAGCACTGAGCACCCAGCACCCTGAGTACTGAGCACCCAGCACCACCCTCAGCACTGAGCACCCAGCACCCCGAGCACTGAGCACCCAGCAACCTGAGCACTGAGCACCCAGCACCCCGAGTACTGAGCACCCTGCACCCCGAGTACAGAGCACCGAGCACCCCGAGCACTGAGCACCCAGCACCCTGAGTACTGAGCACCCAGCACCCTGAGTACTGAGCACTGAGCACCCCGAGTACTGAGCACCCAGCACCCCGAGCACTGAGCAGCCACCAACCTGAGTACTGAGAACAGATCACCCTGAGTACTGAGCACCCAGCACCCTGAGTACTGAGCACCCAGCACCCTGAGTACTGAGCACCCAGCACCCCGAGCACTGAGCACCAAGCACCCCGAGAATGAGCAGCCAGCACCCTGAGTACTGAGAACCGAGCACCCTGATACTGAGCACCCAGCACCCTGAGTACTGAGCCCCCAGCACCCTGAGTACTGAGCACCCAGCAACCCGAGCACTGAGCACCCAGCACCCTGAGAATGAGCACCCAGCACCATGAGTACTGAGCACCCAGCACCCTGAGTACTGAGCACTAAGCACCCAGAGCACTGAGCACCCAGCACCCCGAGCACGGAGCAACCAGGACCCCGAGCACTGAGAACTGAGCACCCAGCACCCTGAGTACTGAGCAACGAGATCCCCGAGCACTGAGCACACTGAGTACTGAGCACCCAGCACCCGGAGCACTGAGCACCCAGCACCCTGAGCACTGAGCACCCAGCACCATGAGCACGGAGCACCCCGAGGACTGAGCACCCAGCACCCTGAGCACTGAGCACCCAGAACCCTGAGCACTGAGCACCCAGCACCCTGAGCACGGAGCACCCAGCACCCTGAGTACTGAGCACCCAACACCCAGAGTACTGAGCACCCAGCACCCTGAGCACTGAGCACCCAGCACCCTGAGTACTGAGCACCCAGCACCCTGAGTACTGAACACCCAGCACCCTGAGCACTGAGCACTGAGCACCCTGAGCACTGAGTACTGAGCACTGAGCACCCTGAGCACTGAGCACCCAGCACCCCGAGTACTGAGCACCCAGCAGCAAGAGCACTGAGCACCCAGCACCCCGAGCACTGAGCACTGAGCACCCTGAGCACTGAGCACCCAGCACCCCGAGTACTGAGCACTGAGCACCCTGAGTACTGAGCACCAAGCACCCTGAGTACTGAGCACCCAGCACCCTGAGTACTGAGCACCCAGCACCCTGAGCACTGAGCACCCAGCACCCTGAGTACTGAGCACAGAGCACTCTGAGCACTGAGCACCCAGCACCCTGAGCACTGAGCACCCTGAGCACTGAGCACCCTGAGCACTGAGCACTGAGCACCCAGCACCCTGAGTACTGAGCACCCAACACTCTGAGCACTGAGCACCCAGCACGCTGAGTACTGAGCACTGAGCACACAGCACCCTGAGTACTGAGCACCCAGCACCCCGAGCACTGAGCACCCAGCGCCCCGAGCACTGAGCACCGAGCACCCTGAGCACTGAGCACTGAGCACACTGAGCACTGAGCACCCAGCACCCCGAGTACTGAGCACTGAGCACCCTGAGTACTGAGCACCCAACACCCAGAGTACTGAGCACCCAGCACCCTGAGAACTGAGCACCCAGCACCCTGAGTACTGAGCACCCAGCACCCTGAGTACTGAGCACCCAGGACCCTGAACACTGAGCACTGAGCACCCAGCACCTTGAGCACTGAGCACTGACCACCCAGCACCCCGAGCACTGAGCACCCAGCGCCCTGAGCACTGAGCACCCAGCACACTGAGCACTGAGCACCAAGCCCCCTGAGTACTGAGCACCCAGCACCATGAGTACTGAGCACCCAGCACCCTGAGTACTGAGCACTCAGCACCCTGAGTACTGAGCACCGAGCACCCTGAGTACTGAGCACCGATCACCCTGAGCACTGAGCACCCAGCACCCCGAGCACTGAGCACCCAGCACCCTGAGTACTGAGCACCCAGCACCCTGAGCATTGAGTACCCAGCACCCTTAGTACTGAGCACCCTGAGTACTGAGCACCGATCACCCTGAGCACTGAGCACCCAGCAGCCTGAGTACTGAGCACCCAGCACCCTGAGCACTGAGCACCCAGCACCCTGAGCACTGAGCTCCCAGCACCCTGAGTACTGAGCACCCAGCACCCTGAGTACTGAGTACCCAGCACCCTGAGCACTGAGCACCCAGCACCCTGAGTACTGAGCACCGAGCACCCTGAGTACTGAGCACCCTGCACCCTGAGTACTGAGCACCCAGCACCCTGAGCACTGAGCACCCAGCACCCTGAGTACTGAGCACCCAGCACTCTGAGTACTGAGCACCCAGCACCCAGAGCACTGAGCACCCAGCACCCTGAGCACGGAGCACCCAGGACCCCGAGCACTGAGTACTGAGCACCCAGCACCCTGAGCACTGAGCACCCAGCACCCTGAGCACTGAGCACCCTGCACACTGAGTACTGAGCACCCAGCACGCTGAGTACTGAGCACCCAGCACCCCGAGCACTGAGCACCCAGCACCCTGAGTACTGAGCACTGAGCACCCAGCACCCCGAGCACTGAGCACCCAGCACCCTGTGTACTGAGCACTGAGCACCCTGAGTACTAAGCACCCAGCACCCTGAGTACTGAGCACCCAGGACCCTGAGCACTGAGCACCGAGCACCCCGAGCACTGAGCACCCAGCACCCTGAGCACTCAGCACCCAGCACCCCGAGCACTGAGCACCCAGCACCCTGAGCACTGAGCACCCAGCACCATGAGCACGGAGCACCCCGAGGACTGAGCACCAAGCACCCTGAGCACTGAGCACCCAGCACCTTCAGTACTGGGCACCGAGCACCTCGAGCACTAAGCACCCAGCACGCTGAGTACTGAGCACCCAGCACCCTGAGCACTGAGCACCCAGAAACCTGAGCACTGAGCACCCAGCACCCTGAGCACGGAGCACCCAGCACCCTGAGTACTGAGCACCCAACACCCAGAGTACTGAGCACCCAGCACCCTGAGCACTGAGTACTGAGCACTGAGCACCCTGAGCACTGAGCACCCAGCACCCCGAGTACTGAGCACCCAGCACCCCGAGCACTGAGCACCCAGCGCCCCGAGCACTGAGCACCCAGCACCGCGAGCACTGAGCACCCAGCACCCCGAGCACTGAGCACCCAGCGCCCTAAGCACTGAGCACCCAGCACCACGAGTACTGAGCACCGAGCACCCTTAGTACTGAGCACCAAGCACCCCGAGTACTGAGCACCGAGCACCCTGAGTACTGAGCACCCAGCACCCTGATCACTGAGCACGGAGCACCCCGAGGACTGAGCACCCAGCACCCCGAGCACTGAGCACCCAGCACCTTGAGTACTGAGCACCGAGCACAATGAGCACTGAGCACCCAGCACCCTGAGTACTGAGCACCCAGCACCCTGAGCACTGAGCACCCAGCTCCCTGAGCACTGAGCACGCAGCACCCCGAGCACTGAGCACCCAGCACCCTGAGTACTGAGCACAGAGCACCCTGAGCACTGAGCACTGAGCACCCAGCACCCTGAGCACTGAGCACTGAGCACCCAGCACCACAGCCCTGAGCACCCAGCACCCCGAGCACTGAGCACCCAGCACCCTGAGCACTGAGCACCCAGCACCCTGAGTACTGAGCAACCAGCAACCTGAGTACTGAGCACCCAGCACCCTGAGTACTGAGCACTCAGCACCCTGAGTACTGAGCACCGAGCACACCGAGCAATGAGCACCCAGCACCCTGAGCACTGAGCACCCGGAGGACTGTGCACCCAGCACCCTGAGCACTGAGCACCGATCACCCTGAGCAGTGAGCACCCAGCACCCCGAGCACTGAGCACCCAGCACCCTGAGTACTGAGCACCCAGCACCCCGAGTACTGAGCACCCAGCACCCTGAGTACTGAGCACCCAGCACCCCGAGCACTGAGCACCCAGCACCCTGAGTACTGAGCACCCTGATTACTGAGCACTGAGCACCGAGCATCCTGAGTACTGAGCACCCAGCACGCTGAGCACTGAGCACCCAGCACCCTGAGCACTGAGCACCCAGCACCCTGAGCACTGAGCACCCAGCACCCTGAGTACTGAGCACCCAGCACCCTGAGTACTGAGTACCCAGCACCCTGAGCTCTGAGCACCCAGCACCCTGAGTACTGAGCACCGAGCACCCTGAGTACTGAGCACCCAGCACCCTTAGTACTGAGCACCCAGCACCCTGAGCACTGAGCACCCAGCACCCTGAGTACTGAGCACCCAGCACCACCCTCAGCACTGAGCACCCAGCACCCCGAGCACTGAGCACCCAGCACCCTGAGCACTGAGCACCCAGCACCCCGAGTACTGAGCACCCTGCACCCCGAGTACTGAGCACCGAGCACCCCGAGCACTGAGCACCCAGCACCCTGAGTACTGAGCACCCAGCACCCTGAGTACTGAGCACTGAGCACCCCGAGTACTGAGCACCCAGCACCCTGAGTACTGAGCACCCAGCACACCGAGCACTGAGCAGCCAGCAACCTGAGTACTGAGAACAGATCACCCTGAGTACTGAGCACCCTGCACCCTGAGTACTGAGCCCCCAGCACCCTGAGTACTGAGCACCCAGCACCCCGGGCACTGAGCACCCAGCACCCCGAGAATGAGCACCCAGCACCCTGAGTACTGAGAACCGAGCACCCTGATACTGAGCACCCAGCACCCTGAGTACTGAGCCCCCAGCACCCTGAGTACTGAGCATCCAGCAACCCGAGCACTGAGCACCCAGCACCCTGAGAATGAGCACCCAGCACCATGAGTACTGAGCACCCAGCACCCTGAGTACTGAGCACTAAGCACCCAGAGCACTGAGCACCCAGCACCCCGAGCACGGAGCACCCAGGACCCCGAGCACTGAGAACTGAGCACCCAGCACCCTGAGTACTGAGCACCGAGATCCCCGAGCCCTGAGCACACTGAGTACTGAGCACCCAGCACCCCGAGCACTGAGCACCCAGCACCCTGAGCACTGAGCACCCAGCACCATGAGCACGGAGCACCCCGAGGACTGAGCACCCAGCACCCTGAGCACTGAGCACCCAGCACCTTGAGTACTGAGCACCGAGCACCTCGAGCACTAAGCACCCAGCACCGTGAGTACTGAGCACCAAGCACCCTGAGCACTGAGCACCCAGAACCCTGAGCACTGAGCACCCAGCACCCTGAGTACTGAGCACCCAACACCCAGAGTACTGAGCACCCAGCACCCTGAGCACTGAGCACCCAGCACCCTGAGTACTGAGCACCCAGCACCCTGAGTACTGAACACCCAGCACCCTGAGCACTGAGCACTGAGCACCCTGAGCACTGAGTACTGAGCACTGAGCACCTTGAGCACTGAGCACACAGCACCCCGAGTACTGAGCACCCAGCACCCCGAGCACTGAGCACCCAGCACCCCGAGCACTGAGCACTGAGCACCCTGAGCACTGAGCACCCAGCACCCCGAGTACTGAGCACTGAGCACCCTGAGTACTGAGCACCAAGCACCCTGAGTACTGAGCACCCAGCACCCTGAGTACTGAGCACCCAGCACCCTGAGCACTGAGCACCCAGCACCCCGAGCACTGAGCACCCAGCACCCTGAGTACTGAGCACAGAGCACTCTGAGCACTGAGCACCCAGCACCCTGAGTACTGAGCACCCAGCACCCTGAGTCCTGAGCAACCAGCAGTCTGAGAACTGAGCACCCAGCACCCTGAGCACTGAGCACTGAGCACCCAGCACCACAGCCCTGAGCACCCAGCACCCCGAGCACTGAGCACCCAGCACCCTGATCACTGAGCACCCAGCACCCTGAGTACTGAGCAACCAGCAACCTGAGTACTGAGCACCCAGCAACCTGAGTACTGAGCACTCAGCACCCTGAGTACTGAGCACCGAGCACACCGAGCAATGAGCACCCAGCACCCTGAGCACTGAGCACCTGGAGGACTGAGCACCCAGCACCCTGAGCACTGAGCACCGATCACCCTGAGCAGTGAGCACCCAGCACCCCGAGCACTGAGCACTCAGCACCCTGAGTACTGAGCACCCAGCACCCCGAGTACTGAGCACCCAGCACCCTGAGTACTGAGCACCCAGCACCCCGAGCACTGAGCACCCAGCACCCTGAGTACTGAGCACCCTGATTACTGAGCACTGAGCACCGAGCATCCTGAGTACTGAGCACCCAGCACCCCGAGCACTGAGCACAAAGCACCCTGAGCACTGAGCACCCAGCACCCTGAGCACTGAGCACCCAGCACCCTGAGTACTGAGTACCCAGCACCCTGAGCTCTGAGCACCCAGCACCCTGAGTACTGAGCACCGAGCACCCTGAGTACTGAGCACCCAGCACCCTTAGTACTGAGCACCCAGCACCCTGAGTACTGAGCACCCAGCACCCTGAGCACTGAGCACTGAGCACCCAGCACCACAGCCCTGAGCACCCAGCACCCCGAGCACTGAGCACCCAGCACCCTGAGCACTGAGCACCCAGCACCCTGAGTACTGAGCAACCAGCAACCTGAGTACTGAGCACCCAGCACCCTGAGTACTGAGCACTCAGCACCCTGAGTACTGAGCACCGAGCACACCGAGCAATGAGCACCCAGCACCCTGAGCACTGAGCACCCGGAGGACTGTGCACCCAGCACCCTGAGCACTGAGCACCGATCACCCTGAGCAGTGAGCACCCAGCACCCCGAGCACTGAGCACCCAGCACCCTGAGTACTGAGCACCCAGCACCCCGAGTACTGAGCACCCAGCACCCTGAGTACTGAGCACCCAGCACCCCGAGCACTGAGCACCCAGCACCCTGAGTACTGAGCACCCTGATTACTGAGCACTGAGCACCGAGCATCCTGAGTACTGAGCACCCAGCACGCTGAGCACTGAGCACCCAGCACCCTGAGCACTGAGCACCCAGCACCCTGAGCACTGAGCACCCAGCACCCTGAGTACTGAGCACCCAGCACCCTGAGTACTGAGTACCCAGCACCCTGAGCTCTGAGCACCCAGCACCCTGAGTACTGAGCACCGAGCACCCTGAGTACTGAGCACCCAGCACCCTTAGTACTGAGCACCCAGCACCCTGAGCACTGAGCACCCAGCACCCTGAGTACTGAGCACCCAGCACCACCCTCAGCACTGAGCACCCAGCACCCCGAGCACTGAGCACCCAGCACCCTGAGCACTGAGCACCCAGCACCCCGAGTACTGAGCACCCTGCACCCCGAGTACTGAGCACCGAGCACCCCGAGCACTGAGCACCCAGCACCCTGAGTACTGAGCACCCAGCACCCTGAGTACTGAGCACTGAGCACCCCGAGTACTGAGCACCCAGCACCCTGAGTACTGAGCACCCAGCACACCGAGCACTGAGCAGCCAGCAACCTGAGTACTGAGAACAGATCACCCTGAGTACTGAGCACCCTGCACCCTGAGTACTGAGCCCCCAGCACCCTGAGTACTGAGCACCCAGCACCCCGGGCACTGAGCACCCAGCACCCCGAGAATGAGCACCCAGCACCCTGAGTACTGAGAACCGAGCACCCTGATACTGAGCACCCAGCACCCTGAGTACTGAGCCCCCAGCACCCTGAGTACTGAGCATCCAGCAACCCGAGCACTGAGCACCCAGCACCCTGAGAATGAGCACCCAGCACCATGAGTACTGAGCACCCAGCACCCTGAGTACTGAGCACTAAGCACCCAGAGCACTGAGCACCCAGCACCCCGAGCACGGAGCACCCAGGACCCCGAGCACTGAGAACTGAGCACCCAGCACCCTGAGTACTGAGCACCGAGATCCCCGAGCCCTGAGCACACTGAGTACTGAGCACCCAGCACCCCGAGCACTGAGCACCCAGCACCCTGAGCACTGAGCACCCAGCACCATGAGCACGGAGCACCCCGAGGACTGAGCACCCAGCACCCTGAGCACTGAGCACCCAGCACCTTGAGTACTGAGCACCGAGCACCTCGAGCACTAAGCACCCAGCACCGTGAGTACTGAGCACCAAGCACCCTGAGCACTGAGCACCCAGAACCCTGAGCACTGAGCACCCAGCACCCTGAGTACTGAGCACCCAACACCCAGAGTACTGAGCACCCAGCACCCTGAGCACTGAGCACCCAGCACCCTGAGTACTGAGCACCCAGCACCCTGAGTACTGAACACCCAGCACCCTGAGCACTGAGCACTGAGCACCCTGAGCACTGAGTACTGAGCACTGAGCACCTTGAGCACTGAGCACACAGCACCCCGAGTACTGAGCACCCAGCACCCCGAGCACTGAGCACCCAGCACCCCGAGCACTGAGCACTGAGCACCCTGAGCACTGAGCACCCAGCACCCCGAGTACTGAGCACTGAGCACCCTGAGTACTGAGCACCAAGCACCCTGAGTACTGAGCACCCAGCACCCTGAGTACTGAGCACCCAGCACCCTGAGCACTGAGCACCCAGCACCCCGAGCACTGAGCACCCAGCACCCTGAGTACTGAGCACAGAGCACTCTGAGCACTGAGCACCCAGCACCCTGAGTACTGAGCACCCAGCACCCTGAGTCCTGAGCAACCAGCAGTCTGAGAACTGAGCACCCAGCACCCTGAGCACTGAGCACTGAGCACCCAGCACCACAGCCCTGAGCACCCAGCACCCCGAGCACTGAGCACCCAGCACCCTGATCACTGAGCACCCAGCACCCTGAGTACTGAGCAACCAGCAACCTGAGTACTGAGCACCCAGCAACCTGAGTACTGAGCACTCAGCACCCTGAGTACTGAGCACCGAGCACACCGAGCAATGAGCACCCAGCACCCTGAGCACTGAGCACCTGGAGGACTGAGCACCCAGCACCCTGAGCACTGAGCACCGATCACCCTGAGCAGTGAGCACCCAGCACCCCGAGCACTGAGCACTCAGCACCCTGAGTACTGAGCACCCAGCACCCCGAGTACTGAGCACCCAGCACCCTGAGTACTGAGCACCCAGCACCCCGAGCACTGAGCACCCAGCACCCTGAGTACTGAGCACCCTGATTACTGAGCACTGAGCACCGAGCATCCTGAGTACTGAGCACCCAGCACCCCGAGCACTGAGCACAAAGCACCCTGAGCACTGAGCACCCAGCACCCTGAGCACTGAGCACCCAGCACCCTGAGTACTGAGTACCCAGCACCCTGAGCTCTGAGCACCCAGCACCCTGAGTACTGAGCACCGAGCACCCTGAGTACTGAGCACCCAGCACCCTTAGTACTGAGCACCCAGCACCCTGAGTACTGAGCACCCAGCACCCTGAGTACTGAGCACCCAGCACCACCCTCAGCACTGAGCACCCAGCACCCCGAGCACTGAGCACCCAGCTCCCTGAACACTGAGCACCCAGCACCCCGAGCACTTAGCACCCAGCACCCTGAGTACTGAGCACCCAGCACCCTGAGTACTGAGCACTGAGCACCCCGAGTACTGAGCACCCAGCACCCTGAGCACTGAGCACCCAGCAACCTGAGAACTGAGAACAGATCACCCTGAGTACTGAGCACCCAGCACCCTGAGTACTGAGCCCCCAGCACCCTGAGTACTGAGCACCCAGCACCCCGAGCACTGAGCACCGAGCACCCCGAGAATGAGCACCCAGCACCCTGAGTACTGAGAACCGAGCACCCTGAGTACTGAGCACCCAGCACCCTGAGTACTGAGCCCCCAGCACCCTGAGTACTGAGCACCCAGCAACCCGAGCACTGAGCACCCAGCACCATGAGAATGAGCACCCAGCACCATGAGTACTGAGCACCCAGCACCCTGAGTACTGAGCACTAAGCACCCAGAGCACTGAGCACACAGCACCCCGAGCACGGAGCACTGAGCACCCTGAGCACTGAGCACCCAGCACCACGAGTACTGAGCACCGAGCACCCTGAGTACTGAGCACCAAGCACCCCGAGTACTGAGCACTGAGCACCCTGAGTACTGAGCACCCAGCACCCTGAGCACTGAGCACCCAGCACCCTGAGTACTGAGCACTGAGACCCCTGAGTACTGAGCACCGAGCACCCTGAGTACTGAGCACCCAGCACCCTGATCACTGAGCACGGAGCACCCCGAGGACTGAGCACCCAGCACCCTGAGCACTGAGCACCCAGCACCTTGAGTACTGAGCACCGAGCACAACGAGCACTGAGCACCCAGCACACTGAGTACTGAGCACCCAGCACCCTGAGCACTGAGCACCCAGCTCCCTGAGCACTGAGCACGCAGCACCCCGAGCACTGAGCACCCAGCACCCTGAGTACTGAGCACAGAGCACCCTGAGCACTGAGCACTGAGCACCCAGCACCCTGAGCACTGAGCACCCAGCACCACAGCCCTGAGCACCCAGCACCCCGAGCACTGAGCACCCAGCACCCTGAGCACTGAGCACCCAGCACCCTGAGTACTGAGCAACCAGCAACCTGAGTACTGAGCACCCAGCACCCTAAGTACTGAGCACTCAGCACCCTGAGTACTGAGCACCGAGCACACCGAGCAATGAGCACCCAGCACCCTGAGTACTGAGCACCCGGAGGACTGAGCACCCAGCACCCTGAGCACTGAGCACCGATCACCCTGAGCAGTGAGCACCCAGCACCCCGAGCACTGAGCACCCAGCACCCTGAGTACTGAGCACCCAGCACCCCGAGTACTGAGCACCCAGCACCCTGAGTACTGAGCACCCAGCACCCCGAGCACTGAGCTCCCAGCACCCTGAGTACTGAGCACCCTGATTACTGAGCACTGAGCACCGATCATCCTGAGTACTGAGCACCCAGCACGCCGAGCACTGAGCACCCAGCACCCTGAGCACTGAGCACCCAGCACCCTGAGCACTGAGCACCCAGCACCCTGAGTACTGAGCACCTAGCACCCTGAGTACTGAGTACCCAGCACCCTGAGCTCTGAGCACCCAGCACCCTGAGTACTGAGCACCGAGCACCCTGAGTACTGAGCACCCAGCACCCTTAGTACTGAGCACCCAGCACCCTGAGCACTGAGCACCCAGCACCCTGAGTACTGAGCACCCAGCACCACCCTCAGCACTGAGCACCCAGCACCCCGAGCACTGAGCACCCAGCACCCTGAGCACTGAGCACCCTGATTACTGAGCACTGAGCACCGAGCATCCTGAGTACTGAGCACCCAGCACCCCGAGCACTGAGCACCCAGCACCCTGAGCACTGAGCACCCAGCACCCTGAGCACTGAGCACCCAGCACCCTGAGTACTGAGCACTCAGCACCCTGAGTACTGAGTACCCAGCACCCTGAGCTCTGAGCACCCAGCACCCTGAGTACTGAGCACCGAGCACCCTGAGTACTGAGCACCCAGCACCCTTAGTACTGAGCACCCAGCACCCTGAGCACTGAGCACCCAGCACCCTGAGTACTGAGCACCCAGCACCACCCTCAGCACTGAGCACCCAGCACCCCGAGCACTGAGCACCCAGCATCCTGAACACTGAGCACCCAGCACCCCGAGTACTGAGCACACTGCACCCCGAGTACTGAGCACCGAGCACCCCGAGCACTGAGCACTCAGCACCCTGAGTACTGAGCACCCAGCACCCTGAGTACTGAGCACTGAGCACCCCGAGTACTGAGCACCCAGCACCCCGAGCACTGAGCACCCAGCAACCTGAGTACTGAGAACAGATCACCCTGAGTACTGAGCACCCAGCACCCTGAGTACTGAGCCCCCAGCACCCTGAGTACTAAGCACCCAGCACCCCGAGCACTGAGCACCCAGCACCCCGAGAATGAGCACCCAGCACCCTGAGTACTGAGAACCGAGCACCCTGAGTACTGAGCACCGAGCACCCTGAGTACTGAGCACCCAGCACCCTTAGTACTGAGCACCCAGCACCCCGAGCACTGAGCACCCAGCACCCTGAGTACTGAGCACCCAGCACCACCCTCAGCACTGAGCACCCAGCACCCCGAGCACTGAGCACCCAGCACCCCGAGCACTGAGCAAACAGCACCCCGAGTACTGAGCACCCTGCACCCCGAGTACTGAGCACCGAGCACCCCGAGCACTGAGCACCCAGCACCCTGAGTACTGAGCACCCAGCACCCTGAGTACTGAGCACTGAGCACCCCGAGTACTGAGCACCCAGCACCCCGAGCACTGAGCACCCAGCACCCCGAGAATGAGCACCCAGCACCCTGAGTACTGAGAACCGAGCACCCTGATACTGAGCACCCAGCACCCTGAGTACTGAGCCCCCAGCACCCTGAGTACTGAGCACCCAGCAACCCGAGCACTGAGCACCCAGCACCCTGAGAATGAGCACCCAGCACCATGAGTACTGAGCACCCAGCACACTGAGTACTGAGCACTAAGCACCCAGAGCACTGAGCACCCAGCACCCCGAGCACGGAGCACCCAGGACCCCGAGCACTGAGAACTGAGCACCCAGCACCCTGAGTACTGAGCACCGAGATCCCCGAGCACTGAGCACACTGAGTACTGAGCACCCAGCACCCCGAGCACTGAGCACCCAGCACCCTGAGCACTGAGCACTCAGCACCATGAGCACGGAGCACCCCGAGGACTGAGCACCCAGCACCCTGAGCACTGAGCACACAGCACCTTGAGTACTGAGCACCGAGCACCTCGAGCACTAAGCACCCAGCACCCTGAGTACTGAGCACCCAGCACCCTGAGCACTGAGCACCCAGAACCCTGAGCACTGAGCACCCAGCACCCTGAGCACGGAGCACCCAGCACCCTGAGTACTGAGCACCCAACACCCAGAGTACTGAGCACCCAGCACCCTGAGCACTGAGCACCCAGCACCCTGAGTACTGAGCACCCAGCACCCTGAGTACTGAACACCCAGCACCCTGAGCACTGAGCACTGAGCACCCTGAGCACTGAGTACTGAGCACTGAGCACCCTGAGCACTGAGCACCCAGCACCCCGAGTACTGAGGACCCAGCACCCCGAGCACTGAGCACCCAGCACCCCGAGCACTGAGCACTGAGCACCCTGAGCACTGAGCACCCAGCACCCCGAGTACTGAGCACTGAGCACCCTGAGTACTGAGCACCAAGCAGCCTGAGTACTGAGCACCCAGCACCCTGAGTACTGAGCACCCAGCACCCTGAGCACTGAGCACCCAGCACCCCGAGCACTGAGCACCCACCACCCTGAGTACTGAGCACAGAGCACTCTGAGCACTGAGCACCCAGCACCCTGAGTACTGAGCACCCAGCACCCTGAGTACTGAGCAACCAACACCCTGAGCACTGAGCACTGAGCACCCAGCACCCCGAGCACTGAGCACCCAGCACCCTGAGCACTGAGCACCCAGCACCCTGAGTACTGAGCAACCAGCAACCTGAGTACTGAGCAACCTGCACCCTGAGTACTGAGCACTCAGCACCCTGAGTACTGAGCACCGAGCACACCGAGCAATAAGCACCCAGCACCCTGAGCACTGAGCACCCGGAGGACTGAGCACCTAGCACCCTGAGCACTGAGCACCGATCACCCTGAGCAGTGAGCACCCAGCACCCCGAGCACTGAGCACTCAGCACCCTGAGTACTGAGCACCAAGCACCCTGAGTACTGAGCACTCAGCACCCTGACTACTGAGCACCCAGCACCCTGAGCACTGAGCACCCAGCACCCTGAGTACTGAGCACCCTGATTACTGAGCACTGAGCACCGAGTATCCTGAGTACTGAGCACCCAGCACCCCGAGCACTGAGCACCCAGCACCCTGAGCACTGAGCACCCAGCACCCTGAGTACTGAGCACCCAACACCCAGAGTACTGAGCACCCAGCACCCTGAGAACTGAGTACCCAGCACCCTGAGCTCTGAGCACCCAGCAACCTGAGTACTGAGCACCGAGCACCCTCAGTACTGAGCACCCAGCACCCTTAGTACTGAGCACCCAGCACCCTGAGCACTGAGCACCCAGCACCCTGAGTACTGAGCACCCAGCACCACCCTCAGCACTGAGCACACAGCACCCCGAGCACTGAGCACCCAGCTCCCTGAGCACTGAGCACCCAGCACCCCGAGTACTGAGCAGCCTGCACCACGAGTACTGAGCACCGAGCACCCCGAGCACTGAGCACCCAGCACCCTGAGTACTGAGCACCCAGCACCCTGAGTACTGAGCACCCAGCACCCTGAGTACTGAACACCCAGCACCCTGAGCACTGAGCACTGAGCACCCTGAGCACTGAGTACTGAGCACTGAGCACCCTGAGCACTGAGCACCCAGCACCCCGAGTACTGAGCACCCAGCACCCCGAGCACTGAGCACCCAGCACCCCGAGCACTGAGCACCCTGAGCACTGAGCACCCAGCACCCCGAGTACTGAGCACCCAGCACCCTGAGTACTGAGCACCCAGCACCCTGAGTACTGAACACCCAGCACCCTGAGCACTGAGCACTGAGCACCCTGAGCACTGAGTACTGAGCACTGAGCACCCTGAGCACTGAGCACCCAGCACCCTGAGTACTGAGCACAGAGCACTCTGAGCACTGAGCACCCAGCACCCTGAGTACTGAGCGCCCAGCACCCTGAGTACTGAGCAACCAGCACCCTGAGCACTGAGCACTGAGCACCCAGCACCCTGAGCACTGAGCACTGAGCACCCAGCACCACAGCCCTGAGCACCCAGCACCCCGAGCACTGAGCACCCAACCCCCTGAGCACTGAGCAACCAGCAACCTGAGTACTGAGCAACCAGCAACCTGAGTACTGAGCACCCAGCACCCTGAGTACTGAGCACTCAGCACCCTGAGTACTGAGCACCGAGCACACCGAGCAATGAGCACCCAGCACCCTGAGCACTGAGCACCCGGAGGACTGAGAACCCAGCACCCTGAGCACTGAGCACCGATCACCCTGAGCAGTGAGCACCCAGCACCCCGAGCACTGAGCACTCAGCACCCTGAGTACTGAGCACCCAGCACCCCGAGTACTGAGCACCCAGCACCCTGAGTACTGAGCACCCAGCACCCCGAGCACTGAGCACCCAGCACCCTGAGTACTGAGCACCCTGATTACTGAGCACTGAGCACCGAGCATCCTGAGTACTGAGCACCCAGCACCCCGAGCACTGAGCCCCCAGCACCCTGAGCATTGAGCACCCAGCACCCTGAGCACTGACCACCCAGCACGCTGAGTACTGAGCACTCAGCACCCTGAGTACTGAGTACCCAGCACCCTGAGCTCTGAGCACCCAGCACCCTGAGTACTGAGCACCGAGCACCCTGAGTACTGAGCACCCAGCACCCTTAGTACTGAGCACCCAGCACCCTGAGCACTGAGCACCCAGCTCCCTGAACACTGAGCACCCAGTACCCCGAGTACTGAGCACCCTGCACCCCGAGTACTGAGCACCGAGCACCCCGAGCACTGAGCACCCAGCACCCTGAGTACTGAGCACCCAGCACCCTGAGTACTGAGCACTGAGCACCCCGAGTACTGAGCACCCAGCACCCCGAGCACTGAGCACCCAGCAACCTGAGTACTGAGAACAGATCACCCTGTGTACTGAGCACCCAGCACCCTGAGTACTGAGCCCCCAGCACCCTGAGTACTGATCACCCAGCACCCCGAGCACTGAGCACCCAGCACCCCGAGAATGAGCACCCAGCACCCTGAGTACTGAGAACCGAGCACCATGAGTACTGAGCACCCAGCACCCTGAGTACTGAGCCCCCAGCACCCTGAGTACTGAGCACCCAGCAACCCGAGCACTGAGCACCCAGCACCCTGAGAATGAGCACCCAGCACCATGAGTACTGAGCACCCAGCACCCTGAGTACTGAGCACTAAGCACCCAGAGTACTGAGCACCCAGCACCCCGAGCACGGAGCAACCAGGACCCCGAGCACTGAGAACTGAGCACGCAGCACCCTGAGTACTGAGCACCGAGCTCCCCGAGCACTGAGCACACTGAGTACTGAGCACCCAGCACCCCGAGCACTGAGCACCCAGCACCCTGAGCACTGAGCACCCAGCACCATGAGCACGGAGCACCCCGAGGACTGAGCACCCAGCACCCTGAGCACTGAGCACCCAGCACCTTGAGTACTGTGCACCGAGCACCTCGAGCACTAAGCACCCAGCACCCTGAGTACTGAGCACCCAGCACCCTGAGCACTGAGCACCCAGAACCCTGAGCACTGAGCACCCAGCACCCTGAGCACGGAGCACCCAGCACCCTGAGTACTGAGCACCCAACACCCAGAGTACTGAGCACCCAGCACCCTGAGTACTGAGTACCCAGAACCCTGAGCTCTGAGCACCCAGCACCCTGAGTACTGAGCAACGAGCACCCTGAGTACTGAGCACCCAGCACCCTTAGTACTGAGCACCCAGCACCCTGAGCACTGAGCACCCAGCACCGTGAGTACTGAGCACCCAGCACCACCCTCAGCACTGAGCACCCAGCACCCCGAGCACTGAGCACCCAGCTCCCGGAGCACTGAGCACCCAGCACCCCGAGTACTGAGCACCCTGCACCCCGAGTACTGAGCACCGAGCACCCCGAGCACTGAGCACCCAGCACCCTGAGTACTGAGCACCCAGCACCCTGAGTACTGAGCACTGAGCACCCCGAGTACTGAGCACCCAGCACCCCCAGCACTGAGCACCCAGCAACCTGAGTACTGAGAACAGATCACCCTGAGTACTGAGCACCCAGCACCCTGAGTACTGAGCACCCAGCACCCTGAGTACTGAGCACCCAGCACCCCGAGCACTGAGCTCCCCGCACCCTGACAATGAGCACCCAGCACCCTGAGTACTGAGAACCGAGCACCCTGAGTACTGAGCACCCAGCACCCTGAGCACTGAGCACACAGCACCTTGAGTACTGAGCACCGAGCACCTCGAGCACTAAGCACCCAGCACCCTGAGTACTGAGCACCCAGCACCCTGAGCACTGAGCACCCAGAACCCTGAGCACTGAGCACCCAGCACCCTGAGCACGGAGCACCCAGCACCCTGAGTACTGAGCACCCAACACCCAGAGTACTGAGCACCCAGCACCCTGAGCACTGAGCACCCAGCACCCTGAGTACTGAGCACCCAGCACCCTGAGTACTGAACACCCAGCACCCTGAGCACTGAGCACTGAGCACCCTGAGCACTGAGTACTGAGCACTGAGCACCCTGAGCACTGAGCACCCAGCACCCCGAGTACTGAGCACCCAGCACCCCGAGCACTGAGCACCCAGCACCCCGAGCACTGAGCACTGAGCACCCTGAGCACTGAGCACCCAGCACCCCGAGTACTGAGCACTGAGCACCCTGAGTACTGAGCACCAAGCAGCCTGAGTACTGAGCACCCAGCACCCTGAGTACTGAGCACCCAGCACCCTGAGCACTGAGCACCCAGCACCCCGAGCACTGAGCACCCACCACCCTGAGTACTGAGCACAGAGCACTCTGAGCACTGAGCACCCAGCACCCTGAGTACTGAGCACCCAGCACCCTGAGTACTGAGCAACCAGCACCCTGAGCACTGAGCACTGAGCACCCAGCACCCCGAGCACTGAGCACCCAGCACCCTGAGCACTGAGCACCCAGCACCCTGAGTACTGAGCAACCAGCAACCTGAGTACTGAGCAACCTGCACCCTGAGTACTGAGCACTCAGCACCCTGAGTACTGAGCACCGAGCACACCGAGCAATAAGCACCCAGCACCCTGAGCACTGAGCACCCGGAGGACTGAGCACCTAGCACCCTGAGCACTGAGCACCGATCACCCTGAGCAGTGAGCACCCAGCACCCCGAGCACTGAGCACTCAGCACCCTGAGTACTGAGCACCAAGCACCCTGAGTACTGAGCACTCAGCACCCTGAGTACTGAGCACCCAGCACCCTGAGCACTGAGCACCCAGCACCCTGAGTACTGAGCACCCTGATTACTGAGCACTGAGCACCGAGTATCCTGAGTACTGAGCACCCAGCACCCCGAGCACTGAGCACCCAGCACCCTGAGCACTGAGCACCCAGCACCCTGAGTACTGAGCACTCAGCACCCTGAGTACTGAGTACCCAGCACCCTGAGCTCTGAGCACCCAGCACCCTGAGTACTGAGCACCCAACACCCAGAGTACTGAGCACCCAGCACCCTGAGAACTGAGTACCCAGCACCCTGAGCTCTGAGCACCCAGCAACCTGAGTACTGAGCACCGAGCACCCTCAGTACTGAGCACCCAGCACCCTTAGTACTGAGCACACAGCACCCTGAGCACTGAGCACCCAGCACCCTGAGTACTGAGCACCCAGCACCACCCTCAGCACTGAGCACACAGCACCCCGAGCACTGAGCACCCAGCTCCCTGAGCACTGAGCACCCAGCACCCCGAGTACTGAGCAGCCTGCACCACGAGTACTGAGCACCGAGCACCCCGAGCACTGAGCACCCAGCACCCTGAGTACTGAGCACCCAGCACCCTGAGTACTGAGCACCCAGCACCCTGAGTACTGAACACCCAGCACCCTGAGCACTGAGCACTGAGCACCCTGAGCACTGAGTACTGAGCACTGAGCACCCTGAGCACTGAGCACCCAGCACCCCGAGTACTGAGCACCCAGCACCCCGAGCACTGAGCACCCAGCACCCCGAGCACTGAGCACCCTGAGCACTGAGCACCCAGCACCCCGAGTACTGAGCACTGAGCACCCTGAGTACTGAGCACCAAGCACCCTGAGTACTGAGCACCCAGCAGCCTGAGTACTGCGCACCCAGCACCCTGAGCACTGAGCACCCAGCCCCCTGAGCACTGAGCACCCAGCACCCTGAGTACTGAGCACAGAGCACTCTGAGCACTGAGCACCCAGCACCCTGTGTACTGAGCGCCCAGCACCCTGAGTACTGAGCAACCAGCACCCTGAGCACTGAGCACTGAGCACCCAGCACCCTGAGCACTGAGCACTGAGCACCCAGCACCACAGCCCTGAGCACCCAGCACCCCGAGCACTGAGCACCCAACCCCCTGAGCACTGAGCAACCAGCAACCTGAGTACTGAGCAACCAGCAACCTGAGTACTGAGCACCCAGCACCCTGAGTACTGAGCACTCAGCACCCTGAGTACTGAGCACCGAGCACACCGAGCAATGAGCACCCAGCACCCTGAGCACTGAGCACCCGGAGGACTGAGAACCCAGCACCCTGAGCACTGAGCACCGATCACCCTGAGCAGTGAGCACCCAGCACCCCGAGCACTGAGCACTCAGCACCCTGAGTACTGAGCACCCAGCACCCCGAGTACTGAGCACCCAGCACCCTGAGTACTGAGCACCCAGCACCCCGAGCACTGAGCACCCAGCACCCTGAGTACTGAGCACCCTGATTACTGAGCACTGAGCACCGAGCATCCTGAGTACTGAGCACCCAGCACCCCGAGCACTGAGCACCCAGCACCCTGAGCATTGAGCACCCAGCACCCTGAGCACTGACCACCCAGCACGCTGAGTACTGAGCACTCAGCACCCTGAGTACTGAGTACCCAGCACCCTGAGCTCTGAGCACCCAGCACCCTGAGTACTGAGCACCGAGCACCCTGAGTACTGAGCACCCAGCACCCTTAGTACTGAGCACCCAGCACCCTGAGCACTGAGCACCCAGCTCCCTGAACACTGAGCACCCAGTACCCCGAGTACTGAGCACCCTGCACCCCGAGTACTGAGCACCGAGCACCCCGAGCACTGAGCACCCAGCACCCTGAGTACTGAGCACCCAGCACCCTGAGTACTGAGCACTGAGCACCCCGAGTACTGAGCACCCAGCACCCCGAGCACTGAGCACCCAGCAACCTGAGTACTGAGAACAGATCACCCTGTGTACTGAGCACCCAGCACCCTGAGTACTGAGCACCCAGCACCCTGAGTACTGATCACCCAGCACCCCGAGCACTGAGCACCCAGCACCCCGAGAATGAGCACCCAGCACCCTGAGTACTGAGAACCGAGCACCATGAGTACTGAGCACCCAGCACCCTGAGTACTGAGCCCCAGCACCCTGAGTACTGAGCACCCAGCAACCCGAGCACTGAGCACCCAGCACCCTGAGAATGAGCACCCAGCACCATGAGTACTGAGCACCCAGCACCCTGAGTACTGAGCACTAAGCACCCAGAGCACTGAGCACCCAGCACCCCGAGCACGGAGCAACCAGGACCCCGAGCACTGAGAACTGAGCACGCAGCACCCTGAGTACTGAGCACCGAGCTCCCCGAGCACTGAGCACACTGAGTACTGAGCACCCAGCACCCCGAGCACTGAGCACCCAGCACCCTGAGCACTGAGCACCCAGCACCATGAGCACGGAGCACCCCGAGGACTGAGCACCCAGCACCCTGAGCACTGAGCACCCAGCACCTTGAGTACTGTGCACCGAGCACCTCGAGCACTAAGCACCCAGCACCCTGAGTACTGAGCACCCAGCACCCTGAGCACTGAGCACCCAGAACCCTGAGCACAGAGCACCCAGCACCCTGAGCACGGAGCACCCAGCACCCTGAGTACTGAGCACCCAACACCCAGAGTACTGAGCACCCAGCACCCTGAGTACTGAGTACCCAGAACCCTGAGCTCTGAGCACCCAGCACCCTGAGTACTGAGCAACGAGCACCCTGAGTACTGAGCACCCAGCACCCTTAGTACTGAGCACCCAGCACCCTGAGCACTGAGCACCCAGCACCGTGAGTACTGAGCACCCAGCACCACCCTCAGCACTGAGCACCCAGCACCCCGAGCACTGAGCACCCAGCTCCCGGAGCACTGAGCACCCAGCACCCCGAGTACTGAGCACCCAGCACCCTGAGCACTGAGCACCCAGCACCCTGAGTACTGAGCACCCAGCACCCTGAGTACTGAACACCCAGCACCCTGAGCACTGAGCATTGAGCACCCTGAGCACTGAGTACTGAGCACTGAGCACCCTGAGCACTGAGCACCCAGCACCCCGAGTACTGAGCACCCAGCACCCCGAGCACTGAGCACCCAGCACCCCGAGCACTGAGCACTGAGCACCCTGAGCACTGAGCACCCAGCACCCCGAGTACTGAGCACTGAGCACCCTGAGTACTGAGCACCAAGCAGCCTGAGTACTGAGCACCCAGCACCCTGAGTACTGAGCACCCAGCACCCTGAGCACTGAGCACCCAGCACCCCGAGCACTGAGCACCCACCACCCTGAGTACTGAGCACAGAGCACTCTGAGCACTGAGCACCCAGCACCCTGAGTACTGAGCACCCAGCACCCTGAGTACTGAGCAACCAGCACCCTGAGCACTGAGCACTGAGCACCCAGCACCCCGAGCACTGAGCACCCAGCACCCTGAGCACTGAGCACCCAGCACCCTGAGTACTGAGCAACCAGCAACCTGAGTACTGAGCAACCTGCACCCTGAGTACTGAGCACTCAGCACCCTGAGTACTGAGCACCGAGCACACCGAGCAATAAGCACCCAGCACCCTGAGCACTGAGCACCCGGAGGACTGAGCACCTAGCACCCTGAGCACTGAGCACCGATCACCCTGAGCAGTGAGCACCCAGCACCCCGAGCACTGAGCACTCAGCACCCTGAGTACTGAGCACCAAGCACCCTGAGTACTGAGCACTCAGCACCCTGAGTACTGAGCACCCAGCACCCTGAGCACTGAGCACCCAGCACCCTGAGTACTGAGCACCCTGATTACTGAGCACTGAGCACCGAGTATCCTGAGTACTG